>NC_142952.1:20736131-20931131 GCF_046866305.1 Octopus bimaculoides
TCTATTTCAATAACTCACTGAGTTTAACCTTTAGCATCACACTTACAACCCCCTCCTTTTATATCTCTATGTAAACAAGCGTTCTTATTCCTAAAGCCCATGGAATAATATCATTGATCCCTTTATATCTCTATGTAAACAAACGTTCTAACGGTCACTGACCATGTAACATCTTTGCTCGTAAGTTACCTCATCATTTCGTTTTTGTCTTGCTATTATATGTTTTATTATGAACTCCCTGAAGAGAAATATATGAGGAATCCCAGCAGCTCTTACTTCTTTGTGAAGGAGCTCTCATTTATTTTGAAACATGTGTAGGAATTAAAGGAACTTTTATTTAGATGCATTTTGCTCCATTTATTATTATTATACATATATATATATATATATATATATATATATATATATATATATATATATATATATATATATATATATATATATATATATGTATATATATATGTATATATATTATATATATACATATATCTGTCAGGGGCGTAGCCATCCCACTTATGCGTACCTTCCCTCATTGGACACTAAACTCCACTTGCGAAGACCTGTTGAGGCAAGTGAAATCGAAATTGAACTAAATTCGACGACTGGCACCCATGCCAATGTATATGTATATATATATGTATATATATTATATATATACATATATCTGCCAGGGGCATAGCCATCCCACTTATGCGTACCTTCCTTCATTGGACACTAAACTCGGTTTGTGAAGACCTCTTGGAGTAAGCGAAAGCGAAATCATGATGGCACCTGTGCCCAGCGTCGCCTTCCTGGCACGTGTAAAGACATTCGGCAAAATCATTGCCAGTGCTGCTGGACTGGCTTCTGTGCAAGTGACATGTAAAATACACCATTTTGAGCGTGGCCATTGCCAGTACCGCCTGACTGACCTTTGTGCCGGTGGCACGTAAAAGCACCCACTACACTCTTGGAGTGGTTGGTGTTAGGAAGGGCATCCAGCTGTAGAATCTCTGCCAAATCAGATTGGAGCCTGGTGCAGCCATCTGGTTCACCAGTCCTCAGTCAAATCGTCCAACCTATGCTAGCATGGAAAGCGGACGTTAAACGATGATGATGATGATGATGATACATAATATATATGTATAACATATATATATGTATGTATATATTATATGTGTGTATATATATATATATATATTGTATATATGTATTTATATATTTGTATACTGTCATTGGAATAATGTTTCCCTCTCAAACCCTCTTTCATGGGTCCAAAGAGATGATAGTCCAGTGACGAGGAAGTGAAAATTGTAGTGAAGAAGTGGCTCAAAGAACAGTCAACAAAATTTTCAGGGCAGGGATACATGCTCTCATTCAAAGGTGGAACATTGCTATTGAGAGAAATGGTAACTTTGTTGAGAAGTTGGGATGTGATCCACAGAGGACCAGCTTTATTTTAATGTATGAAACATGTTCCTATGTTGGTAATTATTCTTGTCCTAAATAAAATGGCATTGCTTTTTGACTCACCCTCGTATTTCTGTCATGACTATACACTCATTGTCAGTTTCTCTTATATTGTACTATGTATTCTATATGTTTTACAGAATGATACATTAAGGAACTTTTTTTATGAGTACTACCATACTACCGGATTACTTAAATCCATATATTGTGACATGTATATGTGACATATATTGTGACATATATTGTGTGTATGTATATATATATGTGCAAGTGTAAATATATATGTTTATTTATATATATGTGTGTATATGTATATGAATTTGTGTGTGTGTGTGTGTGTGTGTGTGTATATATATATATATATATATATATATATATATATATATATATATATATATATATATATATATATATATATATATATATATATATATATATATATATATATATATATATATATATATATATATATATATATATATATATATATATATATATATATATATATATATATATATATATATAGGTGCATGGCTCAGTGGTTAGAGCATTGAACTCACAATCATGAGGTAGTGAGTTTGATTCCCAGACTGGGCTGTGTGTTTTGTTGTTGAGCAAAACACTTTATTTCACATTGCTTCACTTCACTCAGCTGTAGAAATGTGTTGTGATTTCATTGGTGCCAAACTGTGTTGGCATTTTCCCATGGAGAGGGGAGACTGGTATGCATGAGTGACTTGCTGGTCTTCCATAAACAACCATATCTGGACTTGTCTTGGCAAGGAAAGTTTTAGCAATTAAACAATCACATAATGAAGAACTGCAAAGCAGAAGATAAAAGTAGGGAAATGGAAATGGGAAAAGACAGATAAATAAGAAAATGAATCAGTTTGCTTAGTGTATTGATCCTGTGATTTATTTGAGCCAGCGACCACAAACAACTGAAAACCATGTGTGCATGGATTATATACGATGGCGCATGAATTATATACGAGACTTCATGCGAGGAAACCAAGAGCAGAGAAACTAACCGCTACGGATCTATAGGGAATCCGTTGATATCGTATGACAATGCGTGCTGCTAATTTTTATGATTTAAGCTGCAATTAATTTGTCTATCCATAGAGAAATATCTGTTATCTAAAATATGAGAGAATTTAGGTTTGGTATTATTCACCTATCAAATAAATAAATTAATCAATTAATAAATAAATAGACAGACAAACAGACAGACAGACAAACAGACAGATAGGGAGACAAACAGATAGAAAGAGAGAGAGATAGACAGAGATAGATAGGAAGGTAATGCATAAGTTGGCAGTATGTATGTATGTATAGTGTGTGTGTGTGTGTGTGTTTTCAAGTCATTAGGCGTCTTTTAATGTTTTTGATGTATGATTTATTTGCATGTTTATTTTCGCATTGTTTTGCGATATGATTATGACTTTAATAATTAAATTGTGAGGAATTTTATAGAGCATGCCTGTATAGCATATTTTTCAGGGATTACAATCGGGAGAATTAGGCTAGAAATTGGGGCTGGTGAAGTTGTAGGAATTCTCCAACAACCTCTTCTAACTCTTTCTGAGGGTACAGCAAGGTGTCAAAGCCTACAGCTATACATGGCCTTCCAGCAGCAACCTGTTCCAACTAGGGTTTGATCCAGTTTCCAGTTGCCTCGCATAGCCATCTGAATTGAGTCTAAGGCCCTGTTCAAAGATGTGGGGCAGCATAATATCACTCTCGTTGGAAACACCCAAAGACCATCACAGTTTGAGGAAACTTGGTTTTCATGGTATATAGGACATCACCTGTTGTTCTGGGTGTTGTGCAAGTCCTGGCAGAAGTTCTTTTCATCTGAGAAGAACCAGATGATTGATCTCCAGTTCAACAGGTTGCCTCAGTTTGTTCAGAAGCTTCTTTGCCTTTGTCAAGCAGTTCTCTTTGGCCTTGGCTATCAGAATTTGTCCCTTGTGCCCCTTGTATGAGTGGTAGCAAAGGCCTTCATTCAGAGTCCTCTTCATGGTAGCAACTTCAACACTCATCTCCCATAAGAGCTTGGATTTCCTTACTCTTGCCTTCACTCACTTTGTCTTGCAGTTATAGGATGAATTCCAGCATGTGGAATACCTACTCTGTCCCTTTCTCAATACCTACTATGTCCCTTTCTGCAGGCCATAGCTTCATAATCCTTGTTGTAGCTGTCCATGTCACATCTTATAGCCTTTACAGTGTTCACAGAGCATTGAGCAGCAATCATGATGTTGTCATGGTGACACTTAGTGCAACTTGTTATGATACAGATAACTTTTTTCCAATATTCAGATGGCTTTCAGCTCTCCATGTCAGCTAACTTTTTCTCAACTACAACTTTAACCCTTTAGCATTCATATTAATTTAATCAAGTATTATCACAGAACCTTGAAATTTCAATGATGTAATTGTTTATTTTGAGAATGATATTGCAAGGTAGGTGTGAGAAGTTGACTCTGGCCAGTTTCAACATACAACTGGTAGAATATATGGGCTGGATGTGGCCGGTTTAAATACTAAACGGTTAATCTTTATGCTTTCCAATGCTGCTGTTCCTGAAAAAATGATATAAAAAGTCATCAGGAGAAAGTCACCTAAACACCCTGTATATTCATCTATATATGAGGGGAGATGTGTGGTGTGGTTTGGTGTTTGTGTGTGCATGCATGCGCATGCATGCACACACACACACACACACACACACACACACAAACACACACACACACACACATTTTCTTTAATATACCACGTGCAGAAGTGCATCTGGATTAATTTATATATTATGTACATGCATGTATATCATAGAAAGAAGCGTGTCTGCTGTAGTATACAATACACTATATAGCTGTATGTGTCTATGTGTTATTTGTATTTGATAGCCACATTTTTTCATGCATGAGGGTTAGATTATATATGAGAGGTTGTTATAGATAACCAAAGAAAAGTGGTGCTTCACCTCACAGTAGTACTACTCAAATCAAGTTGATTTTTTCAGGCTGCTAGAGGTCATGTAAACATCTATGTGTACCACCACTACCACCAAGCAGAGAGAGGTAGAAGTGTTGGGTTGGTTAAACAGGCTGTCTGGCTTGAAGTATTCCAGCTTTGGTATTGTTTGTTTCAGACAGTAGTGTATCTAGAAGTACATTATTCAGAGGTTTCTTTTCTTTTTAGGTTGGTAGGCTCAGACATGGTTATGTGGTTAAGAAGCTCACTTAGCAGTCATATGGTTTTGGGAACAATCCCACTGTAGATTCGGCTGACCTCTACATTGTGCCTGGTGAGTTTAATTGATGGAACCTGTACAGAAGCCCATCTCACCCCCCCCCCACATTTAAGGGGGGTTTTTTTCTATTAAATGATAGGCACAGGCATGGCTGTGTGGTTTAAGATGTTTACTTTCCAACCACATAGTTTCAGTTTCAGTCCTACTGCATGGCGCCTTGGGCAAGTATCTTCTATTATAGCCATGGGTCAACCAAAGCCTTGAGAGTAGATTTGCTTGATGGAAACTGAAAGAAGCTTGTTGTATATGTGTGTATATTTGTGTCTCCTTGCCTTGACATTGTATGATGGTTGTAAATGAGTGTCACTGTCATACAAGCAGTGTCAAAAAAGTTACCCAGCTATTGAATACTACCCCAAAAAGTCTTATCCATACCATGTCAGCTTAAGAATATGGGTATGAAAATGACAGTGATGGTGATGATGATGCCACTGCCACCACAGCCAACAGTTTGATAATCTGACTATATATGTCTATGATGAAGGATTTCATGGTCAATTAAATAAATACCAGTCATGTATGGAGATCAATTTAATTGGCTGTATCTCCCATCCACTAAAGTGGCTGGCCTTGTAATGTAGGCAGTGGATGGCAGAACTGCTAGAGTATCATTCAGTAATCATTTATAGCTCTTTACATTTCTTAGGAGTGTGGAGACTCAAATAAGTACTTGTTTATTTAATTCAACCTCACTTCTCACCTAACCACTTAACTCATGGTGTTGTGAACTATTTTGTAAATTATCATTTTTATCCAAAAGCCATTTCATGCTAATTTGATTAGCAGGAATACTATCTTGAGGTTTGGTGACACCAAGTCTCCTCAAGTTTCACAAATCTTCCTTAGGATTCTGGTTGA
Organism: Octopus bimaculoides; assembly: GCF_046866305.1. Lineage (NCBI taxonomy): Eukaryota > Metazoa > Mollusca > Cephalopoda > Octopoda > Octopodidae > Octopus > Octopus bimaculoides. The sequence continues at coordinate 20,741,758 of NC_142952.1, forward strand.
ATCCAGGATGGCACTTTTCTGTAGGTTGTCAGTGCAAGTCTCAATTCTTACGGATGGATGTGGAGAGCTGTGTGAAGAAGTGCCACTCCCAAACAGTGGAAGGAACCCGTGGTAGGGGGAGACCCAGGAAGACATGGGATGGGGTGGTGAAGCATGGCCTTTGAACGTTGGACTTCACAGAGGCAATGACGAAAGACTGAGACCTCTGGAGATATGCTGTGACTGAGAAGACCCAGCAAATAAAGTGACATCACAGTTGTAGCCTACGCCAGTGTCGCATAACCAGCCCGCTCAAAAAGTACCTTTAGATCGTAGGGCAACATGCCGTACTTGAGGAGACCTATTGAGTCAAGTATATCAACATCAAAATCGAATCACACCACAATCAAATGGAAATTGTAGTTGTGGCTGATGCCAGCACAGCCTGTCTGGCTCCCTGTGCCAGTGGCATGTAAAAAGCACCATCCAAATGTGGTCAATGCCAGCCCCCTCACTCTGACTGACTCCTGTGCCAGTGGCATGTAAAAAGCACCATCCGAACATGGCTGATGCCAGTGCCGCCTTGACTGGCTCCCGTGCCAGTGGCACGTAAAAGCACCATTCAAACGTGGTCGATGCCAGCCCCCTCTGACCCCCATGCCAGTGGCATGTAAAAAGCACCATCCAAACGTTGTTGATGCCAGCCCCCTCTGGCCCCTGTGCTGGTGGCACGTAAAAAGCACCCACTACACTCTCAGAGTGGTTGGCATTAGGAAGGGCATCCAGCTGTAGAAACACTGCTAGATCAGACTGGAGCCTGGTGCGGCTTCCTGGCTCCCCCCCCCCCAGTCGAACCGTCCAACCTATGCCAGCATGGAAAACGAATATTAAATGATGATAATGATGATGTTGTACCAAGTGCACCAATTACCATAGGAATAATTGTCTTAATCTTCCACAATCTCTTCAACTATATTGCTAGGTCCTGATATTTCTCAATTTTTTTTCAATTTCATTGTTATCCACTCTATTCTCATATAGTATTGCAAAGTCTACGACCTACACTGTTTATGTTGTCCTCTATAATCATGTCTATTCTTCTTGCTTCAATAGTGTGGTTTGTCTTTATGGAGAAATCCCCAAAAATCCTGTTATTCTTATTCTCTATCACTTTCTCTTGTTTGTTTTCATAGCACTTTCCTTTTATTTTGAAGTCACACACTCGGTTAACATTCCAGTAGAATTTTTTTTTACTTACATAGTCATGCCTGTACTTATACTCTTCTTGTGCTAACTTATTGCATTCATGCAAGAGATGATTAATACTTTTATCTCCTTTCCTGTAGATTCTACATTTGCTTTCTGAGTTTTTTCAATCTTTGTCAATTTGTTCTAATACCTTGTTCCTGAGTGTCTATCTATCTATCTATCTATCTATACATATTGTATAGCTGAGTTTGTGAGTGTGTGTTGCATCTATAGAAATCTACACCTTACAAGATAGCAATCTGGGAGTCGCACCAATGGATTCCTCATGGTTGAAAATTCCCGGAATCGACCATTTATTTTTTTTTATTGCTTCCTAAGACCTGAATTTTTGTATTAAAAATAATTTTAAACCATAAATTCTAACAATTTTCAAATCGGAGCATGAGTTAAGTCCCCTTCTATTGACGTTGTAAACAGAGGGAGACTCATAGTGACATATAGCTGGTTGTGCGTGAACATGGGAGAGAGCAGAAGTTACCAGAGCAAAAATTTTAAGTGTTCACTGTACATACGATGCTTCGCAAACGATCAGCTATTATTTTGTAAACAATGTTATGAAACTGTTCATGTTTTTGAATTATATATATATATATATATATATATATATATATATATATATATATGCTTTCGGTGCAAATGGTTTTGTTATACGACGCTGTATTTTACAATCATGTAAATAATAATAATAATGGTATTTTTTTTATATAAGCTTAAAGTTTATGGCGTTCACCACACAATGACTAAGAAAAATAGTCTAATAACGAGGCATATAAGCACTCAACAGAAAAAACAAGATGTTGCACAGTATACAATATTGTGAGGTTGTTGGTTGGAGATATTGTCTACTGGAGGTTTGTACTGCTTGTCAGGTCACAGTAAGGACCTCAGACAGACAGTACTTTTTCGCAATATACATGCAGTTCCAAGTAAAGCCAACTTTTGCAATACACCTAGACTAGAGTATTTCTAAAGTTTTCAGATGTTTTTTCAGATTGGGTGGTATGATTATTATTATTATTCCTTTTTATCACAGGTTTTGTTGGAGCTCCTGGAGTCTTGCTACCTGCAGCCTACGATATCATGCTACTCATTCTTTTCAGCTATCTAATACTTTCTTGATTATTCTGACCATGCCAAGGAGACAAATCTTTTGTAACAGTTCTACTTGGCACTCTATTCCAATTTCCTTTATATTCTTCTTCATGCCTTCTGATACTGTCCCCAAGGATCAAAGAATAAGTGGCACTATCTTCATCTTCTTCATTTTCCATAACTGGGCTGTTTCTTACCTAAGATTGTTGTATTTATCTTTCTTGTCTTCCTTCTTGACTATTCATGGGCCAAAGAAGCATGCAACATCAACTATATAGCACATGTTGTGCATTTTGTTGACCACCACTAGGTCTGGTCTGTTATGCTCTAGCACATGATCTCTTTGGATTGGGAAATCTCAGCGGATCTTACTAGTCTCTGACTCTGCCACTCTCCACAGTTTGTATTTATACCACACCTTGCTTCTCTCTAGCCCTCACTTTTCACAGTTTCTAATGTAGCACTTTTGCTACCTTATTGTGTTGGCACAACTTGTAGTGGTTTTGGTCAAGTCTAGGGCATTCGTTTGTGATATGGGCAATGGTTTTATCCACTCTATTACAGATGTGGCACAGTGGAGACTCTTGTTCATTCCTAAGGTTGACCCACCAATTCACGGGCAAAGCTTGGTCTTGCACTACCAGTATAGTGTTTTCAGTCTCTTTTTTCAATGTTCCTTTCTTCAGCAACTTCTGTTTTCCAGCAACTTCTGTTGTGGCTACATGGAAATGATTGTGTAGTCCCTTTTTGCGTAATTCTTCTTGTCTCTTTTGTACCTCTTCCTTTGTTTTTCCTTTTCTCTTTGCTTTCAATACTCTCTCCTTCCTAACTGACACTAGCAAGATGTACACAATCTTCCACATGTATAGGTGATCAATGTCTGCATGTGGATGATGGGCTCCATGCATCGTTAGGAGCTTTCTTAACTTCCTGTCAATCTCCTTTAGTTCCTCCTCTCTCCACTTCAGGATACTGAACTACTGCAACTGTGCATGAGTTTATTGCTGAAATTATGTTCCTGGCATGCAGCTTTGCAGCCAATATTTTTTGCACTCGCTGCAGGTACTCTCTTTTTGTCTTTTCCTTCATGTCATTGTGTTTATTATTATTATTATTATTATTATTATTTAAGGTGGCAAACTGACTGAATTGTTAGCATGCTGGGTGAAATGCCTAGTGGCATTTTCTCTTTATGTTCTGAGTTCAACTTTGCTTTTCATCCTTTCAGGGTCAATAAAATAAGTACCAGTTAAGTATTGGGGTCAATGCAATTAACTTACCCCGCCTTCTCCAAAGTTGCTGGTCTTGTGACAAAATCTGATACCATTGTTATTATTATTGTTGTTGTTGTTGTTGTTGTTGTTGCTGTTGTTGTTGTTGTTGCTGCTATTTACTTTTAATCTGCATGTTTGTTACAATCACTTGTCAATACACACCCAGCATCCTAGGGCAAGTGAAGGATAAGAGCTGTTACAATATGACTGAAAGCCTGGAGAGGAGAAGTGGCAGGGGCAGTAGCGAAATCCGTATATATATAAAAGGCAAGATGTGTGTGTGTGTATGGGAATGTAATTTATGCACATCCACAAATTAGCACGCATGTCGCTCCAATTTTAGGAGGACATTCGTCATGACCCTATTTGCATTTTTGTCAACTTTTTCTCTCAGAGGCACCTGTGTATAGCTGTAAAAATCGATTTTCAACCAAAACTTTTAACAATTTTCAAGTCGGAGAAATCTACCATTGTTTACAACTGGAGTTAAGTCCCCTTCTAGTGACGCGCACGTTTTTAAGACTTTTTTTTTTTTTTTTCCATCAAGGAAAAAAGTGTTTTATTGATATACGGGCAACACACACACATATACGAACATGTATGCGTACAAAAAATATGCATGCAATTGGTGTACATACATGTGTGTGTGTGTGTGTGTGTGTGTGTTGCCCATATATATATATATATATATATATATATATATATATATATATATATATAAAAGACACCATTTCGAGCGTGGCCGTTTTCGTGCGGGTGACACGTAAAAGCACCCACTACACTCTCTGAGTGGTTGGCGTTAGGAAGGGCATCCAGCTGTAGAAACTCTGCCAAATCAGACTGGAGCCTGGTGTTGCCATCCGGTTTCACCAGTCCTCAGTCAAATCGTCCAACCCATGCTAGCATGGAAAGCGGACGTTAAACGATGATGATGATGATGATGATGATGATATATATATATATATATTTATATAGATAGGGTGATAAATTGAATATTAATTCAATTTAAAACCAAGTGGCCTAGCATATAAAAAATTTGAAAATTCAGAAAAAATTGTATTACACGTATATAAGGGATAAGGGATGACCACTAGGTGGACATCCAATATGCTAGAAAGAGGTCATCTATGCCCCAGCCACAAAGAAAAATAATGTTCTCCAGAAAAATTTTGCAAAACGCTAGAACAGGATAAAATGAGGAATATACAGAATAAAGAATTATCTATGGACTGCTGCAGTTTCGAACATTAACGTTTTACTTACATAACACCCATGTTCTCATATATCATCATCATCATCGTCGTTTAACGTCCGCTTTCCATGCTAGCATGGGTTGGACGATTTGACTGAGGACTGGTGAAACCGGATGGCAACACCAGTCTCCAATCTGATGTAGCCATCTGGTTTCACCAGTCCTCAGTCAAATCGTCCAACCCATGCTAGCATGGAAAGCGGACGTTAAACGACGACGATGATGATGATGATATATGAGAACATGGATGTTACGTAAGTAAAACGTTAATGTTCGAAACTGCAGCAGTCCATAGATAATTCTTTATTCTGTATATTCCTCATTTTGTTGTTCTGGCGTTTTGCAAAATTTTTCTTGAGAACATTATTTTTCTTTGTGGCTGGGGCATAGATGACCTCAGCCACACACACACACACACACATATATATATATATATATATATATATATATATATAAACAAATAATAAATGAGTATATGCATATATACGTACAGGTGTGTGCATACCTACGTCTACCTGTATATATAGGTGCATATCTGGGTACAGGACATTGCAAACAAAACGTAGACAAGAAATAATAATAACCAGAGTACAGAAAACACACAAGCCACATAGAGAACATTTTCCTTCATCAGCTACCCCCGTTTTAACACCGGCGTTTCGAAGAGTTGGGCAGGATGCATCGTTAAAACGGCTCTTCCCATTGACTGCAAATTAAATTTGTATACACAAATTAAACCTGTGCCATGGAGGAATGTAGTGGCGGACAAAAAACAAGACAGGAAAACAAACGGAAAAGAAAACAAGACAGGAAAACAAACTGAAAAGGCCATGCGGCCAGACGTGAAAAATTATGTCGCTTCTGACACAGAGAATCGGGAGCCTTTTTGGGCATTCTATTTTCCTTGCTGGAAGGGTTCCTAACCCATGGGCAAAGAGGGGTTAGATGATGGCGGTAGTGTTTTCAAAGGGCTGGCATGTGTAACCTGATCACCTCTGCCGATCAAACTCCCAACCCATGTGCTCCCATCGCGACACTGATTCTGCCCAAATTTGACGTCTATGTTACTTAGTATGGTTTGAAATAAACAACTTGATTAGTTAATAATCCCAACTTAATCCCATGCAAAGCCGGGCTATACTGCTAGTATCTTCATATAATACAACACAGATATTTAAATTGATAGGGTTTTTCTAAAGGTGTGGGCAAGATCTAGCTAAGAGCAATGTTATATATCAACACAATCTTTTGGATTTCTCTGAGACACGGTTTCCCTGGGATGTTGTCTAGATGTTTTTGACATCCCTTTTTTATCATGTCTAGGGCACCTACAATAACAGGAACAATTCTTGCTTTAAGACGCCACATCTTTTGTATTTCAATTTCCAGGTCCTTATATTTATTTAATTTGTCAAATTCCTTTACAGATATGTTTGTATCAGTGGGAACACTTACATCTATTAGTCTGCAAGTATTTTCTTCCCTGTTTTTATTAATTATGTCTGGTTGATTAGCCTGGATCATTCTGTCAATGTTGACTGGAAAATTCCAGAGGATAGTGATATTTTTACCTTTAATGACTGTCTCAAGATGATGTTCATACCAGTAAGTAGGAGTGCTGATTTTGTAGTGTTTACATATTTTCCAATGTAAATACAGTCCTACCCTGTCATGGTGATTTTTGTATTTGTCTGTTGGGATCCGGTCCAGTTCTGGGTTTTCCATTTATGAAACTTTCTAAGAATACATCTATTCCAATTACCTCTCATTTCTGCTCTTCAACTTCATCCAGTCTCATTTTCTCATACTCTACCTAGTCAGCTTCAGCATTATATTCTTTTTTGCTGCTCCATATCTTCTTCCAGAACTCTTCCATTTCCTCAGTCTTAGGTGGCTCCTTTACTTCTATTTTACTTTGGCCAACTTCCCTATAAAATTTCTTTGCATCCATCTTGAATACCTTGTTTTCTTAATAAAATATGATTCTTTTGTCATACTTTCTAAACCATTGGGCTTTCAGCTGTATTGGCTGTTTCAACAGTTCCTTGGTTGCAGAAGTTATAAAATCTTTGCTTTTATATTTTTGCTTGATTTTTCTATCTTGTTTCATCTCATTATTTGCTCCTCTAGCAAGTTCATTAATAACTGATACATCCACCTGCCGAGATTCAATCTCTTTTTATATTGCTACTTTCCACTTAGGAGGTTTATTGACATGGTTGGCCCTTTTCTGTGACATCCTGATACCTAGTTGAGCAGTTACAACTTTAGCAGTGAAATAGATGAGGTTATTTAAGATTGTTATGTCATTCCCCTTATTTCTTAAGATCTGTCTAAGAGCAATGTTATATATCATGATCATGATGATGATCATCATTATTATTTAACGTCTGTTGTCCAAGCTGGCATAGGTTGGATGGTTTGACTGGGCTGGCATGCTGGAAGGCTGCGCCAGGATTCAGTCTGATTTGGTGTGGTTTTCTATGGCTGGATGCCCTTCCTAAACGCCAACCACTCCAAGAGTGTAATGAGTGCTTTTATGTGCCATTTGCATGATACTGGTATCTGTCACGACTGCGATTTTGCTTGGCTTGATGGGTCTTCTTCTTAAGCATGACATAATGTCCAAGGTCTTGCCCATTGCCTCCATGAGGCCCAACACTTGAAAGGAACTCAGCCACTTTGCCTCCATTGAGGTTCAACGCTTGAAAGGAACTTAGGTACTTCGCCTTTGTGAGGCCCACTTGAAAGGAACTCAGCCGCTTTGCCTCAGTCAAGTCCAATGCTAGAAATGTACTCAGCCACACTCCCTCCGTCAGACCTGACATTCAAAGGTTGATTTTGTTTCTTTACGTGACACCAGCACAGGTGCACTCAGCTTGATAGGTTCTCTTAAGTAAAGCACATCACCAAAGGTCTCGGTCACTAGTCATTGACTCTGTGTGGTTCAAAGTTTGAACCACATGCTTCACTGCCTCATCCCATGTCTTCCTGGGTCTACCTCTACCACAGATTCCCTCCACAGTTAAAGATCAGCACTTCTTTACACAACTGTCCTCATCCATATGCATCACATGGCCATACCAGCGCAGTTGTCTCTCTTGCACACCACATCTGATTCCTCCTATGCCTAACTTTCCTCTCAAGGTGTTTACACTCTGTCGAACATGCACACTGACATTGCACAACCAGTGAAGCATATCGGCTGCATTTCTCTCAAGCTTACGCATGTCCTCAGCTGTCATAACCCATGTTTCACTGCCATGCAGCATAGCTGTTTGCACACAGACATTAAACAATCTGTCTTTCACTCTGAGAGAAAGGTCCTTTGTTGCCAGCAGGGGTAGGAGCTCTCTGAACCTTGCCCAGCCTAATCTTATTCTCACAGCTATGCTCTTGGAACAACCACCTCCACTACTAACCTGGTCACCTAGATACCAGAAGCTATCTACTACCTCTAGCTTGCCACCTTGGTAGTTGATGGAGTCTGTTTTCTGCACTTGTTCAGCATTTATTATGCCTGTGCACCTTCCACATATAAAAGTTAAGTTTCTCTGTTAATCTTCCTTTAATGTTGCTGCACCTTCTGTGTGTCCAAAGCTTACACTGGGTGCATCTTATGGAGTTTCTACTTACACCTTTTCTACAGATTGAGCAGGGCCATGAGGGAATTTGTGATTTGTTTGCCTTCCTACTAATTATAACTTTGGTTTTTGCTAGGTTAACTCTAAGGCCCTGTTTCCATACCTGGAACTTCTTATGTCGTTATTTTTTTATGCTGTTTGAGAACTTTGGTAGCAGTTCTCTATTGATCATGTCAATAAATTCAGTTTTGTTGAGTTCTCTCATAATATCTTCTTTTGCTTTTATGATCTTTTCTTTATTGTTCACCTCAAATTCTATGTCATATGTATTCTGTTGTTCTTGAGGTAGGTCTACATTCTCCTCTTTTTCCACATCTCTGTTCTTTGCTATTCTTTCTTCAGCTTCCTCATTGGTATGTACTGCTCATACATTGGGTTCTGTGCATCTATTACCTATTTCATATTATTATCATTATTCAGCAGTCTTATTTTTATCACATGCTTTCACTGCACTACTGAGCTCTGTGTGCCCTGGATATGTGCTGTGGTTTGTTGTGATGCTCTTATTTTTACTGTATTGAAAGTGTTTTACATAGGATGTGTGCAGTGCCTAGTTGTGCTATTTTCTGTATGTTATATATACTTGTTAGTCCTGGTGTTTTTGTTATGTATTTGAATATTTTTTTTTATTATACCTAATGTGCCTACTATGATAGGAATTGTTTCTGTTTTTAGATTCCACATTCAAGTTTCCTCTATTTCCAGGTCTTTGTATTGTGAAAGCTTCTTTGTTTCTTTTAGAGAAACATTGTCATCTGTTGGTATTGAAACATCAATTAGAAAGCATGTTTTTTCTTGATGATTTCTGACAACTATATCCAGCCTATTGGCCTTAATTTCTCTATCTGTGTGAATTGGCATATCCCATAGTATGGTTGCTTTCTCATTTTCTGTGACTTTTTCTGGTGTGTGCCTATACCATCTTCTTTTCTGTTGTTATTCCATAGTATTGGCATAGCTTCCAGTGTATATAGATCCCAACTCTGTCACGTCTGTGAATATATTCCTTCTTAGCCAGGACTGGGCAGCCAGAGAGAATATGATTTATTGTTTCTTCTCCATCACCACATATTCTGCAGTTACTTGTATTTCTTTTCATTACATGTTTTTGGTAATTTCTGGTGGGGAGGCTTTAATCTTGTGCTGCGATTAAAAATCCTTCAGTCTCTGCTTTGAGTCCTGAGCATCTCAGCCATTGTTGAGATTTTGCTTTGTCTATTTCTTTTCTGTTTAGTTTAACCCAGTATTTGCTATGAATGGACTTTCTTGCCATCGTTTTATTATGATCCATTGCTGTTCCAGTTTTAGTTTGGATTTCAGTTGTTTTACAGCTTTTGTTGTTTCTTCTTTTTCTTCATAGTTGTTAGGTACTATGACTTCTTTTTTGTATTTGTCAGCTTCCTTAAAGACAGAAAACAGTTTTTTGTTTTGTTCATATTTTGTAGCTATTTGTATTAGTTTTCCTTGCTTCTGAAGTATTTCTGTAATCCTATGGATGGTTATTTTGTAATAGTTTTCCAGCTGTATAAGGTCTCTACCAACTTCGATATGTTGTGTATATAACATTTTTATGTCAAATTTTGGGTGGTGCATCCTAAATCCTGTCATTATTTTTCTTGTTTACCTGTCTATTTTGATTAGTTTGTTTAGAGTCCAGTTAAGAATACTGTAGCTTTAACTTATAACTGGGACAGTGTTGATACCTATTATCTTGCTTTTTGCATTGAGCTCTGTTTACAGTATTAATCTAACTCGTCTGTAATATTCTTCTCTTATCTTCTCTTTCATTCGTGTATGTTGTATTGCATCTAGTTCATTGATTCGTAAGTATTTGTATGTCTGGCTTTGGTCTAATTCTCTTATTTCATTTGTTTTATCTAGTGTAATGTTGCTACTCTTAACTAGTTTCCTCTTTTGAAGGTTGCTTTGGCACATTTTTCTAAACCAAATTTCATGTTTATTTCTTTGGTAAATTCATGTACTGTTTGTAGTAATATTTTCAGCTGTTTATCATTTCTAGTGTACAATATTAGATCATCCATATTTAAGAGGTGGCTGATTGTTTTCCTGTAACAGTTGTATCCACATCCAGTTCTGTTTAGCATGTCAGATAAAGGTGTTATTATTATTATTATTATTATTATTATTATTATTATTTTGAGCCTTTCCTTTAATTTATACAAACTGTACCTGAGTTTCAACCAGAGATGTCAGGAGACAACAGGTTTTTGTACCTAAAGATGCTAACAGGTGAGGTGATGTCCAAGTGTAAAAAAGAAAAGAGAAATTTCTTTTTATAAAATTTATAACACTGAATAAATAAATGGAGAGGAATTTATATAAGTCTTAGAAAGTAGGAAAGCAGGCATATCACAAATGTTTTCTGGTAGATGGCCCTGCTTGATCTGAAGGAAAGGTGTAGGTAGAAATTATGTAAGATCTACCTGGTGCAAGCTATGGACACATTAAAAGTGCAGCAATATCAGGGGAAGGTTTTTGTGTGTGAATGGTGCACAGATACAATTTTAATAATACTAAAACTCTAGAGATGTTTCTATGTACCTGAAATATCTCAGCAATAGTATATTTTTTGTTATTTTTTTTTTTTGCGTATTTATCTTCATACTTACCTTCGGCATTGCAGTGCAAATTTTTGTGATATTTGGACCTCTATGAGAAGGATCAAACACAATTTTTGTTTGTTATTTTTTGACGAAAAAAAACATGGCTTCTGCGATGTCAACACACATGCAGAGTACACACACATATAATGAATGTTATGGTATGTCAATCAACACAAACACATATCCACTATCTGTGACATATACACACACATAGTCTTCACGCTCTCTAAGAAAAAAAAACGTTGGCTTTTTGACGTACATGATATTTTAATAATTTTAAAATATTTTTAACAAAAATGTAAGTTGTTTGTACAGCAAATATTTATATTTTAGCTTTCTTTAAACAGACAATATTTTAATGTTTTTTTAATTATTTTCAAGTGAATGGTGATCTTTCAATTGTCATCTGGAGTTTGTTAATCTCCATAAAAATTTTTTAATTATTTACTTTTGTTTTAAAGTGAAAGAGAGGAGAAAGTGAAAGAGAGGAGAAAGTGAAAGATGTATGTATGTGTAAATGAAAAGGATGTGTGTGTGAAAGAGAGAGAGAGAGAGTGAGTGAAGGGGTGTGTTGCCATTTATACATACATACATCAATGCATATGCGTACATCTTTTTTGTATGTGTGCATGTGTGTGTGAGAGAGTGAGTGAATGTGTGTATTCTTATGTATGTGTAAGTGGCACTCTCTCTCTCTCTCTCTCTCTCACACACACATCCATTTCATATACACATTCATACATCTTTCACTTTCTCTTCTCTTTCACTTTAAAACAAAAGTAAATAAATAAAAAAATTTTTATGGAAATTAACAAACAAAACCAGTTGATCCAGATGACAGTTCTGAGTGACAAAACAACAGTTCTGAGAGTCAAAGTGAAAGATTGCTTGAAGGGAATACCATTACAAAACCTTTTTCAAGTGCATTCAACGTATCTCAGCGCCAAAGATTTGGCCGCTATTTCTATCATGCCCTGTTACCACATAACAGCTATTTGCAATAAAAGACCTGAAATACCTGTTACATGGTAGCAGTGCATGCAAGAAATAGCAGCCAAATATTTCCTTTTCTGAGGAAAGGATCTGTTTACACGTGTTTTTGATGTCACATTTGTTGAAAGCATGTGAAATAACCTGGAAAAGAAGAAAAAACCCACAGGTGACCCAAGGAGTAATGGGTACTCTAGTAGGCACTAAAAATGTACAGAAAATAGACTCCATCAAATGCCAGTGGGGTAAGCTAGAGGTAGTTGCTAGCTTCCGTTGTCTAGGTGACCAAGTCAGCATTGGAGGTGGATGCTCTGAGAGCATAGGCTGGGCAAAGTTCAGAGAGTTCCTACCTCTGTTGGCAACAAAGGGCCTCTTACTCAGAGTTAAATGCAGACTGTATGATGCCTGTATATGAATAGCTATGCTGGATGGCAATGAAACATGGGCCGTAACTGCCGAGGACATGCATAAGCTTGTAAGAAATTAAGCTAGCATGCTTCACTGGATGTGCAATGTCAGGCTGCATGTATGACAGTGTAAGCACCTTGAGAGAAATGTTGGGCATAAGAGGCATTGGATGCGGTGTGCAAGAGAGACTACTGCATTGGTATGGTCATGTGATACATATGGACAAGGACAACTGTGTAAAGAAGTGCCGATCTCTAACTGTGGAGGGAACCTGTGGAAGCAGTAGACCTAGCAAGACATGAGATGAGGTGGTGAAGCATGATCTTTGAACGTCATACCTCATGGCGGCAATGACTAGTGATAGGCCATGCTTGAGAAGACCCGTCAAGCCAAGTGAAATTGCATTTTCAAAACAGTGAAAGTAACAGCACCAAAACAAACTACAGTACATACCTAGGACACACAGAGTTGTGCTCAGTAGTGCAGTGAAAGCACATGATAAAAAAAGGACTTCTAAAGAATGATGATGCTAATAATCATCATCATCATCATCATCATCGTTTAACGTCCGCTTTCCATGCTAGCATGGGTTGGATGATTTGACTGAGGACTGGTGAAACCGGATGGCAACACCAGGCTCCAGTCTGATTTGGCAGAGTTTCTACAGCTGGATGCCCTTCCTAACGCCAACCACTCAGAGAGTGTAGTGGGTGCTTTTACGTGTCACCCGCACGAAAACGGCCACGCTCGAAATGGTGTCTTTTATGTGCCACCCGCACAAGAGCCAGTCCAGGGGCACTGGCAACGATCTCGCTCGAAAATCCTACGGGAGCCAGTCAGGCGGTACTGGCAACGGCCACGCTCAAAATGGTGCATCTCATGTGCCACCCGCACAAGAGCCAGTCCAGGGGCACTGGCAACGATCTTACTTGGCTTGCCGGGTCTTCTCACGCACAGCCCATTTCCAAAGGTCTCGGTCCGTAGTCATCGCCTCGGTGAGGCCCAATGTACGAAGGTCTTGCCTCACCACCTCAGCCCAGGTCTTCCTGGGCCTACCTCTTCCACGGGTTCCCTCAACTGTTAGGGTGTGGCACTTTTTCACGCAGCTATCCTCATCCATTCTCACCACATGTCCATACCAGCGCAATCGTCTCTCTTGCACGCCACAACTGATGCTTCTAATGTTCAGCTTTTCTCTCAAGATACTTACACTCTGACGGGTATTCACATTGACATTACACATCCAACGGAGCATACTGGCTTCATTCCTTGCGAGCTTACGTATGTCCTCAGCAGTAACAGCCCATGTTTCACTGCCATGTAGCATGGTTGTTCGTACGCATGCGTCATACAGTCTGCCTTTTATTCTGAGTGAGAGTCCCTTTGTCGCCAGCAGGGGTAAGAGCTCTCTAAACTTTGCCCAGGCTATTCTTATTCTAGTAGCTACACTTTCAGCGCACCCACCCCCACTACTAACTTGGTCGCCCAGATAATGATGATGATGATAATAATAATAATAATAATAATAGACAGAGCTGGGACCTATATACACTGGAAGCTATGCCAACATTATGGAATAGCAACAGAAAAAAGATGGTATAAACACACGCCAGAAAAGGTCACAGAAAACGAGAAAGCAACCATACTCTGGGATATGCCAATACACACAGATAGAGAAATTAAGGCAAATAGACCAGATATAGTTGTCAAAGATCATGAAGGAAAAAAATGCCTTCTAATTGATGTTTCAATACCAGCAGATGACAACGTTTCTCTAAAAGAAATGGAAAAACTTTCAAAATACAAAGACCTGGAAATAGAGATAACTCGAATGTGGAATCTAAAAACAGAAACAATTCCTATCATAGTAGGTGCCTTAGGTATAATAAAAAAATATTCAGACAAATACATAACAAAAACACCAGGACTTACAAATATATATAACATACAGAAAATTGCACTACTGGGTACTGCACACATTCTACGCAAAACACTTTCAATACAGTAAACATAAGAGCACCATAGCAAACCACAGCACATACCCAAGGCGCACAGAGCTGCGCTCGGTAGTGAAGTGAAAGCACGTTATAAAAATAAAACTACTGAATAATAATAATAATAAGGCAAATAGACCAGATATAGTTGTCAAAGATCATGAAGAAAAAAAATGCTTTCTAATTGATGTATCAATACCAGCAGATGACAACGTTTCTCTAAAAGAAATGGAAAAACTTTCAAAATACAAAGACCTGGAAATAGAGATAACTCGAATGTGGAATCTAAAAACAGAAACAATTCCTAGGTATAATAAAAAAATATTCAGACAAATACATAACAAAAATAGCAGGACTTACAAATATATATAACATACAGAAAATTGCACTACTAGGTACTGCACACATTCTACGCAAAACACTTTCAATACAGTAAACATAAGAGCACCACAGCAAACCACAGCACATACCCAAGGCGCACAGAGCTGCGCTCGGTAGTGAAGTGAAAGCACGTTATAAAAATAAAACTACTGAATAATAATAATAATAATAATAAGGTAGTGGATTGGTGGAATTATTTGTGTCAGACAAAATGCCCTGCAGTATTTGCTTTGACTTTTTACATACTGAGTTCAGTTACTTAGAGGTAAACTCTGCCTTTCATTTATCCAAGGTCCATAGACTAAAGTATGAGATTTAATCAACTAATTTAACAAATTTGGGAAAAATAATTGTAGCTTTATGCCTTCATTAGATTAGAATTGAGTATGCATTGGGAGAATCATTGTTGTGCTAATTTCTTCCATCTCTTTACATTGTAAGTTGAAATCTTACCAACCTAGCTTTAAACATGCATTACCACCAAGTTATAGTTTTATACATCCATACCTTGTCACCAAAGGCCTGTTTCAAATTGTAAAAGGACAAGTATCCATTAAAAAAATCAATATTCTACATGCCAGCCCCTTAGCTGCAGATTGGGACTGAACCTATGCTCTGTATACTTCTATTGTTTTTAAACATCAAATTATCAGCTTCTGTAATTATGAGGTGTTCTTGTTTTCTTTTTTTACTCTGAAAGAATATGAGGTAGAACTAGAGGCTTCCATCTTTGCACTTTAGTTTTGCTGTTGTTGATTGTATTATCATCAACCCCTTATCAAGCAAATCTCTGATCAACCTTTCTAGCCATAACCATCTTTTGCCAGATTACAGTATATATTTTAAAAATAGTCAGGTGTAAGATATGAAGAAGATTTGACTCTGATTTCCAGCAAGTTGCATGACCACTTAGAAGACCCTTTATTAGGTCTGTTAATATTGTTACGAACGCCCGCACGCGAATCACCTCCTTAACACCGAAGAGGGGACTCGCGAAGGCGCGAACGTTCAACACTCAGTGAGCTAGCAAATTCGTCTGTCGGTCACCTGACTGCGATAATAAAGCCCCGGCTGGAGCACGTAACGAAGAACAACACAGGCAAATAGGGCGGGGAGGAAGAAACAACACGAAGACCATGCGTTGGGTAACCTTTTCTTTTTACATACATAACATCACAGAATACATTTAAAACATTAGAATAGAGCATTACATAATAACAATTCCAATACATGGCATAACAGTTCAATAACGTTGACAAAGCTTCCAAACAATTACAAGCTTTTCAATCATTTTTACATCCCAAAGTTTGTGTCTCAAGTTTCATTTGACAACAAAGTTCTTCTGCTTCTTTCTTTTGTATTTCTTTTCTTTTCCTTTCTTTTAGAAGCATTTAACAACACAGTTAACAACTCAGAGTTCTTTTTCTCTAAAATAATATAAAAGTATTTACCACAACGAAATTTGTTTCCTTCAGGTCTGCTACTTCCACAGTCCAAGGCAGTCTGCCACTACAATTCCGTCTCTCTGTCACTGGGACTCTATACATTTCTGCTGACCATATCTTTCTGTCTGTCAGACTTATTCCCATCTTCTTTCTGCTGACCATAGCTTTCTCGGTCAGACTTATAATTCTTCATCTTCTTTCTGCTGACCATAGCTTTATCCGTCAGTCTTATTCTTCATCTTCATCTCAGTACAACTGCTTCATCTCTCTGTCCCTCTCTCTCTCTCTGGGACTCTATGCGTTTCTGCTGACCATAACTTTCTCTGTCAGACTTATAATTCTTCTTTCTTCATCTCTGTACAACTGCTTCATCTCCACGGGCAAACTGCTGTCCCCCAACTGCTTCGGACGACTGCTACAACCCAACTGCCTCGGCTGGCTGCTACCACTCGACTCCCTCTGCTGGCTGCTACCGCTCGACTCCCTCTGCTGGCTGCCAGAACTCCACTGGCCAAAATTCTCTGCTCACTGCTTCGGCCGACTGCTTCCCGCCAATTCCTGTCCTCCTATTCATCCCAAATACCATAGCTCATTGTGCTACTTTACCCCCTGCCAAGATGGGTCCGTTGGTACATTCCTATCCTGCTGTTTTTGAACTTTCGCTGACCGGAAAGGGGCAGCTACGCTAAAAATAGCTGTGGTTGCCGACAAGACAAAGGAAATACCATTCTCCCCAACTGACCAGAGTACGGGTTCAAAACCCAGCCCTGGAGATAGGGATATAATGCCAACTGTATTTTCGGTCGTCGCATCAATATTATTGTTGTTGTTGAAACTCTAATCAACTCTGATTCAGCTAACCATTGACCAAAGACAACCGAACCTTGATTAGCAGGTTGACTGACGATGTAGAATGTCTTTTTGCTCTTGTTGATGGTGTTTATTGTAAGTAAGTGAGTGCAAAGGTGAGAATGATGTTATTTATGCTGTTGATGATGATGATTATAACAGTATTATAGATAGCATTGTCTGGGTCAAAATTTTAGAATGTGTTGAGGGTGGTGTTGTTGGGAAAGTGAAAGATAGTATTTGAGATAACTGGGTATAACAAGATATAGTATATGACAAATAGTAGGTGCTAGCCTAGGTAACAAGGGTGTGAAGTGGGGTGATAGTGCCAGTGAATACTACTAGTGAAAATATTTTCTGATTTCTAATTACCTGTTTGTGAGGATGAGGGAAAGGTGTAGGTCAGACTTCTTACTATTCCTCTTAGATTAGCTCTGGAATCAGTTTCACTCCCTTTTTCTAAATGAAATCTGCTTGGAAGATTGTCATTGATCAGTGCGTGTGTTAATGTCTGGGGTAATATTTAGTTGGTGTAAGACCACTGTTGTCTCAAAGCATAATATAGTCATTTTATAAATAAAGGTAACTAAGTTAAATACTGACTGAAATACTAGGGGGTCAGTATATTTCATTAAAACATTTGAAGGTGGTGCCATATATGGCTGCTGTCCAGTCATTAGAAACTGTAAAAGAATAATATATGTATATGTATATATATATATATATATATATATATATATAAATTTAGATTCAAGGCAAATATGGTACTTAAATTTAGGCACCAGAATTAAGTATGGTACTATCCAAACAATTCCAAAATAAGGTGATTAAAATCAAAATAAGCAACAAGGATATTCAAGGTTAATGCAGTACAATCATTTCATGCAACTCCATGAAAACTATAAATAAACACATACTGTATCTGTACATATATAGAAACTTTATTTTATATACTTTTGACCTAGGTGCCGTATGTTAAACTTCCCCTGCTACATTATAAACTGGTCAGCTAAATCTTTATAACCGTATCCATGTATATTGTTTACCTCTTCCCTTTCCTTATAAGGAAAAGGCTGGTGCCCTCTTAAGCTTTGAATCACTAGGTCTGATACGATGAAACAAAAAGACAAATAAAATCAGTGACAGTTCAAATCTGCTTGGAATTAATTACTAGCCTGTATGGTCTGGCTAAGTCAAAATGGTTTTTTGTATTCTTCTTTCTCACTGTGAGTGTTTAAATGTAGTTACAATAATATGTCCTTCTACTGAAATGAAATTTCAGTAAATTTTCTATATCTTTGTGCAGCTGAAGATTGCTCTGCATTTTACATTTAATGTAATGCTCACATTGCTTAAATAAATGTAGTCGCATGAAACGATCATACTGCATTAACTTTGAATATCCTTGTTGCTTATTTTGATGTGTGTGTGTGTGTGTGTATATATATATATATATATATATATATATATATAATAATAATATTAGGGACAAAATCCAAAATTACAGGTAAAAACTCAATTAAAATCAATTTATAAAAAATCAAAATTAAATTGAGCTTTATAGATAAAATATATATAAAATATATAGTTTTATATATATATATATATATATATATATATATATATATATATATATATAATTATGTGTATTTCTTCTATCTTAATGAATAAAAATGTTTTTAAGGCAGGAACTCCTTGAAATTTTGGGTATTTGAATATATTTAAAAATTTAAGGAATGGAGAAAACGCATGTTATAATTGCATACTTTATTCCTACATATGTTTCAAAGGATTACAACCTGTGTGATCCATAGGGATCTTTCATATTAAAATTGTAACCTTCTCTTCAGGGAATGCATGGGAATCATCTTAATATCAAAGATCCCTATGGATCACACAGGTTGTAATCCTTTGAAACATATGTAGGAATAAAGTATGCAATTATGACATGCGTTTTCTCCATTCCTTAAATTTATATATATATATATATATATATATATATATATATATATATATATAAACAACTGGATGTTCCTTGAAGGATAGCCCACAGGTAGTTATAGACCAAATCTGTGGCTGACTTTGAGTGGGACTAGCTATCCAAGTTGACAACAGCATGATTGATAAAGAACTGAAAATACAAAGACAGGAAAAGCCCTTGTTCCATCAGGAATTGCCACTGAGATGCTTAAAAGTCTTGGTGGATTGGGATATGAGCTAGTCACTCATATAGTTAATCAGGTTGTCCAGGAAGGTGTAATTCCCAATGACTGATGTTGCAGCATTATAGTCAGTTGCTACAAAGGTAAGAGAGTTGCTTTGACAGAAGTTAATTACAGATATCAAATTGCTGCACCAGCTCATGAAGCTTATGGAAAGAGTCAAAACTTAGTGAATTAGGAAGAGAGTTAACCCAGATGAAATGCAACTTAATTTTGTGCCAGGTAGGAGGACTACTAATGCTATCTTCATAATAGAGTATCTGCAGGAGAAGCATTTAGCCAAAAATAAACAGCTCTACTTAGCATTTGTCGACATGAAGAATGCCTTTGACAAGGTCCTTACTCTCTCTCATGGTTGCCATGGAAGCTAAGGGCTGGTGAGAGCCATCTAAGTCTTAGACAGGAATGTTGTCAGTAAGATGAAAGTAAGCAATGAATAGAGCATCAAATTTAGTGTATTGCTTGGAGTTCACCAGGGTCTGGTCCTTCAGGCCATAAAGGAGGAATTTAAAACTGGTTACCCATTAGAGTGTCTCTGCTGATGACCTTGTTCTTATAGCTGAATCTGTTGTAGGATTAGAGAAGAAATTTCAGATGTGGAAGCAAGGCCTGGGATCCAAGGTCCTTGGAGTTAATTTAACACAGACCAAATTCTTAATAGGCAAAAGAGCATGCAAATTACTAATCCCTTCTGGGAAATGGCCCTACCTCGATATGTAGGTAAAGTATTGGTAGAAATTCCATTACAATGTACTAGATGCAAGCTATGGACACATAGATGCAGTGGAATCACAAGAAGATTAACAGGGAAAGCAGTCATTGTGTATAGGATGATTTAACGGGTCTTATCTGCCTCCTCCCCTCCTAACATTGGGGACCATTTTTTTTTTGTTATTATTCATCTCTTTTTTTACTCAAATGCAACCTCTTTCCCACCACTGCTTGTATCTCAACCATGCCACTATCCCCACTGTCTTGGGCCCTTTTGGTGAAAAGTGAAATGATTGATATTGTCATTATTTTAATTATTATTGTTGGTGTTCTAAAGGCAAGTGACCTGGCAGAATCATTAGCACACTAGGCAAAATGCTTAACAGCATTTCGTCTGTCTTCACATTCTGAGTTCTAATTGCACCAAGGTCAATTTGACCTTTCATCCTTTTGGTGTCAATAAAATAAGTTCCAGTTAAACACTAGAGTCAATGAAATTGACTTAGCCCTGCTGTCAAATCTGCTGGCCATGTGCCAAAATTTGAAACCATTATTGTTGTTGTTCTGGCAGAATTGTTAGCACACTGGACAAAATTACTTAGCTGCATTTCTTCCAGCTTTATGTTCTGAGTTCAAATTCTACTGAGGTTCGCTTTGCCTTTCATCCTTTCAGGGTCAAATAAGCACCAGTTGAGCACTGGGGTTGATGTAATTGACTAGCCTTTCCCCACAAAATTTCAGTCCTTGTGCCTATATTAAAAAAGATTATTTCCATTGTTGTTGTTATCATTATGTTTATATTACATAACAAGTGATTTCACTAGACAATCCCCCAAAATATTTGTTTTTTATCTGTGCCCATAGTAATCCAAGATGTAGGTCAGGGAACAGACAAGCCATTCCATTCATTTTTTATATTGTCATTATATGACACTATTGTGCAAGAGCATATCATATGATATTATTGTATAGGTGTGTATACACATCTAATACCCTTGTTTTTAAAAGAATATGTAATTTTCTCTTTTTATAACATTCTAGAAATTTTAAGAATACTTTCTCTTATTCTTTTATTCTTTTATTTGTTCCAGTCATTTGACTGTGGTCATGCTGGAGCATCACCTTTTTTGTCGAACAAGTTGATTCCAGGACTTATTTCTTGTAAGCCTAGTACTTATTCTATTGGTTCCTTTTGCCAAACTGCTAAGTTACAGTGATGTAAACACACCAACATTGGTTATGAAGCAGTGATGGGGGGACAAATACAGACACCCAAACATATACTCTCACACACACATACATACATACATACATACATACATACATACATACATATATACATATATACATATATACGACAGGCTTCTTTCAGTTTCTGTCTATCAAATCCACTCACAAGGCTTTGGTCAGTCTGAGGCTGTAGTAGAAGACACTTGCCCAAGGTGCCATGCAGTGGAACTTTACCCGAAACCATGTGGTTAGTAAGCAACTTACCACACAGCCACTCCTATGCCTACTTGTTATTAACTCTATATTTTTTCATTGATTTTAACCCGTTTGTAACCACATTTCTAATGTGGTTACAAATGCATTCTGTTTACAAACACACACACACACACACACACACACACACAAACACACACACACACACACACACAGAGCATGGCTGTGTTTTTAAGAAGCTTGCTTTGCAACCTTGTGATTTGGGGCTCAGTTCCACAATGTGGCGCCTTGATGAGTGTCAACCAATGCCTTGTGGGTGAATTTGGTAGAAAGAAACTGTGGAAGCCCGTCTCATAGTGTGTGTGTGAGTGTATGTCTTTATCTTTGTGTTTGTCCCCAACACTGCTTGATAATTGGTGTTGGTTTGTTTAATTGTCCATAATTTAGTGGTTTGGCAAAAGAGACTGACAGAAGAACTACTGAGTAAAATAAATACTGGAGTAGATTTGTTTGGCTAAAACTCTTCATGGCAGTGTCCCAGTATGAAACAAGTAAAAGAAGATAAAAGATGATATATGCATATTATAGAGGGGAAGCACTAAGCAGTGATAAGTGAAATTGCAATGTTATCAGTTCAGATATGCTTGATGCACATTTGAACTGGGAAACAAGCTACTCACTGCGTTTTGTCATGGAGATATCTTGCTTGTTGACAAATAGTGTGTATACACCTAGCTCAGCTTGCAGTGCCATCTACCCAGACTTTGAGGTGTTAATATTTTGGAGTAGTTGTCTCCTCGTCAGTCACAGACACTAAGCAGACAACACTGTGAGCTGAATTAAGAGATTATCTCTCTTAAGCTTTTCCAGTCACTGTATGATGATTGGCAGTGGTAATCACTTAATTCAGTACCATCTGCTTAGTGTCTGTGACCAATGAGGAGATAACTACTCTGATATGTTAACATCTCACAGTCTAGGTAGATGGTGCTGCAAGCTGATCTAGGTGTATAGACACCGTTAGTCAACAAGTGAGATATATTCTCCATGACAAAACAGTGAGTTCCCCAGCCTGAACATGCATCAATGACTGATAATGTCATTGCGATAGATATATATATATATATATATATATATATCGGACAGACGAACCTCCCATTACGTAGAAGAGTAGCTGTCCATAAGGAACAAATAAACCTCCCTCAATACCGCCAAATTCCACTCAGTGGCCACATAGACTCTTGCGCCAGAAACAAAAACCCTAAATTCATTATATTCCCTTTCTATCAATGTAAAGACAGAATCTCCACACAAGAAAGAATCAACAAGGAGAATCTTTTCATAGAGAAATTCCAACCATTTCTTAACACACACATCCCTCAGTGACCTTATTTCTCTATGAACAGACACAAACTTCCTGTTGAAAAAAAGAAAAAAAGAGTTCAGAACTCCAACTTAAAACACTTGTCTCCCCTTACACACACTTCCTGTTTTGACACCACATTTCCTGCTTAACACAAACTTTTAACCCTTTTTTTAAACCTAACAAAACTCTCAACTCTCATGCATCCTTATTTTTCCTACCAATTTATACATGAACTACTATTGAACTACAAAAGCTCAAAGACAATATAATGTATGGGTATATTTATTTTTTTATATATTATTGTTTTATATATTATTTTCTTCATTTTGTACTTCTTTGTAAAAAAACATTTTCATTCTCCTTCTTCTTGATAATTTGCTTCTTCGCAATGAAAACCGGTTAGAAAAAATCTTTATTAAAATATGCTTCCAGTTCAGCATTCTGGCTTTTTTTCATTTTCCTATTATTTCTCCACGTGCGGTTAACACAACCCCACTATTTACTGACTTATATATATATATATATATATATATATATATATATATATATATATATATATATATACATATATATGTAACATGCATACATGCATGCAACTCAAATTTTCAAGGTATGTGAGAAACCCACTATTGTTGGTGACACAATAAATCTCTCCAGAACATTCTGTAAAGTTGTTAATGTTTGGAAGTTACAGTCAGCTACAGAAAGCAAGTCAGAAATAAATCGTATGTACAAAATATGGTCTTCCAATCAATCTAGGACAGCAATATCTTTGAATAAGAGCCGGCTCAGATTTAGCAACCTA
Source organism: Octopus bimaculoides (assembly GCF_046866305.1). Lineage (NCBI taxonomy): Eukaryota > Metazoa > Mollusca > Cephalopoda > Octopoda > Octopodidae > Octopus > Octopus bimaculoides. The sequence goes on from NC_142952.1 coordinate 20,765,506, forward strand.
TCCTTCCTATGCCAGATGTAAAACAATGTTGATGGTAACATACACATGAATACACTCATATCATTCACTTATGGCAATGAGAGAGTAATATTTTAAGGTCTGCATTTACTTCAATCTGATCATTTCTATACCTCCTAGCTAAAACATTCTTGGCCTCATTTTGTGATATTATAATAGAAAATTGGGTAGGTAAAAAATAAAAAAAAGTTGCCATTAAATATGTGAGCAAAAAATGGGCAAGTGTTGGATAGATGCAAATTCTAAGCAGTACAGTTTCCCTATTTCTGTAATATCATTATAATTGTACATTAATAAAAGATCTGCTATCATTCTCAAAACCTTCTCATATCTGCAGTCAATGGCAACTCTTGTCTTTGTCTCCAACTATAGTCATCCCTCTGTCATTGTATATATATATCTCTCTCCCATCCAACATATCTCCACAACTAACAGATTCTTATCTACAACAAACCCTATCGAGAAAAGAATTTCTGTTCATAAACATTCCTTTATTAATGATGAACTAAAATTTTCTACCTCACCAGCCATGTATATTTCTATTCTGGAATCTAGGTATATTAAGTATTACATTAATTGGTCTATTATAGCTTCAGCTGAACTTTATCAAGTTGATAGATGAACCTGCAGACTTTGTTTATGTGAGGTCTTTTTAACCAATAGGGAAAATTTACTAAACAAATGGGATGAACTAATTATAAATTGTAAACATAAATTGAGATTAACTTTCCAGCACAGGTTAATGGTTAATATTACAATCACTAGATTGGACAGATTTGGTAATGCAAAAAGGAAAATAAAACTCATAACATAAGTATATACACAAACATGCAGGAAGTAAATAGACACCTTTAATTTTCAAAATCTTTTATTTAATACACAAAGTGAACAATTGAAATGTAATCGATAGGTAGGACTACATACTCTAGTATTTAGTTGACATTCCCTCTGCAGTTTTTAAATCAGAAACTCTTTTTGGCATTGAACTGATGAGCTTTGTGATTGTCTATGGTGGAATTTCTGCCCACTTTTCATGCAACAATCAAAACAATTCATCTTTAGGTTTAGGTTTCTGTCGAGTTTTTCATTGCTCCAAAGATTTTCAGTTGAGTTCATGTCAGGAGATTGGCTCGGCCAAGGAAGCTTTTTGATCTCATTTTCAGTCAGCCAATGTTGATTCCTTTTCGCTGTGTGGCATGGAGCCCCATCTTCCATGAATAAAAACTCATTTTTCATTATGTTATCATGTGAATACATCGTAAGTAGTCCTTGCTTAAGTATTTCGATGTATTTTTCAGAGTTTATGGTTCCAACACATTCAATCAGCTAAGAACGACCATTGCTGGTGACAGCTCCCCATACCATTACAGAGATACCACCATGTTTCACAGTTTGTTGGAGTTGTTTCAAATCATTCTTGATTGGGAAGCCTCCAAACCCAAACACATCCACTTTCTGAAAATAATGCAAATCTGGATTCATCTGAGAAAATCACTCTATCCCAAAATGAACTGGATTTTTCTGACATCTCCTTAGCCCATTTCTTTCTTTTCATGATATTAATTGGTTGCAGGAGAGGTTTTCTTCTAGCTGCTCATCCATAATACCCAAGCTTAGCAGATATGTAACACACATTCTTGGACTAACTTCTAGCTGTTTTGCAATGTCGGAAGCCTTCGAACGGGGTTCGTTTTCCACAATTCTCTTCAAACAGCGAAGCTTCCTTTCTGAGGGCCCAAGTTGACCAGGACGAGAATCTGTTGATTCTTTTCCTTGGCTTTTGAATTGCACTATAATTCTATTAACAGTAGCAAGAGGAATTTGAAGATTTTCGGCAGTTTTTTGCTGGCTAAGACCAGCCTCAGATTGCCCAACAATATGACCTCTTTGAAAATCTGACAGTTCTGCTGAATTTTTTGTGCTTGGCATGGTTACTCTTTGCAAATGTTTAATATAATGGCACCTGGAATGAAAAAGAATAATTACATTGTAAATTCTACACTGCTGAAAACATATTAAGGCAATTAGATCAGAAATTTTGAAAATTAAAGGTGTCTATTTACTTCCTGCATGTCTGGGAATATATTTTCTATTTAATCGGCCAAAATTACAGTGACTCAGGGTCCAAGAGTCACATGCATTGGTTACTACTTAAACAATGCTAATCATAGGCTCTAATGCATGAAAGTCTTGGCCCCTTGAGTCATTTTGAAACTTCTGCTGATTAAATAAAAAATCTTATTAGAAATATCGTTTCCCTTTCCATAACCTGATCTCCATCCTGCAACTCTTTACTCCAGCTCTTTCTTTATATTTCTATTTTTAACAACTATGAAAGTGTGAAATACTCTGCTAAATTAGTACCACAAATTCTTAGCTATATATTTTCTTACTGGCTATCTGCTTCTTTGTGAAATACCATCAGCTATTACGGCTGCCCTTTCACAATACCTTCTAACTTACTTGCATATAAACTGTATGATCTACCCAAATGAGCCACTGATGCAGCTTCTTATATAGAAAACTGTCGAATAATAATAATAATGTTTCTTTTATTGGCAACAAGGGGACCAAGACATGAACGACAATATGGAAGGATGAGTTACAGCACATGAACACAAATCCAAAAACAAAAAATCCAAAAACAAAAAATACAAAAAAAAAAAAACAGGTGGCGTTTACATCACTGAAAGGGAGATACTATTAAATTAAGGGATATAACAGGGGATATATAATAAAAATCAGAGGAATAAATAAATAGAATCCCCAATATATATGCCTGTATACACACAAAGATATACTCACATATACATACATACATACACAAACTCACACACAAATAAAGCTATGTATACATACCTATATACACTCACATATACATACACATACATTCATGTACACATGCATATATACAAACATGTATTTAGGCATCCATATATACATACATATACATATGGAAGAAAATACATATACGTATATGTACATATGTATAAACATATGCATACACCGATCAACATATACACAAATTGGTGTATGTATGTGTATACATATGTATATGTATGTATATTTGGATGCCTAAATATATGTTTGTGTATATGCATGTGTATATGAATGTATGTGTATGTGTATGCGAGCATATCTGTGTGTGTATATAGGCATATATACATAGGTTTGTTTGTATGTGGGAGGGTAAAAAAATATATACATCACAACACACACTTTCACTCACTCTCTCTCTCTCTCTCTCTCTCTCTCTCTCACACATGCATACACACACACACTCACACACACACACATGTCCATTTCATATACATGTACATACATCTTTCACTTTCTCCTCTCTTTCAATTTCTGCTCTCTTCAAAGCATAAAGAAATGAATAAAAACTTTACAGGAATTAACAAACAATCATATGATCGCATATGATTGACCATATGATTGAGTTGACAATTTTCCTACTTCAAATGAAAGAATGCCATAAAATAACTTCCTTTGCCATGCACACGCACTCTAGGTAAAACTTCTGTATGAATTATGTTATTTCTTGCTGTGTGCATGTGCAAAATTACAGCTGAAATCCATTTCAAATCACCTTTTTCTATTTTATAATTTGTGTTTGTGATGATATTTAAAAACTTAATCTTCGATATAAACTTAAAATGAAGCTCTCCTAGAAATCCTGTCCATTACTTGTGTTTCTAGCATGTCTGTGGTGACATTTGTACCTCCCACCTGATCTTTTTCCTAAATTTTTTCTGATTGCTATGTTAAAAAACAGAGTATGAATCTTTCAGAATTTTTTTCTTTATTTTTTCCTTAAAGAAACACTAAAATCTCCTTCCCAAACATCCACCCATCACCTCACCACTTTCAAAAAGCTACAAACTCCCAATGTTTCACTTTTAGCTTTTTAGAAAGCAGGGAAGTTTCTTCAGAAATAATGTTGTTTACCTGTTGTTTCTAGCATGTCAGGTTTTCTGGTGGTTGTCTGGTATCTTTTACATTTGCTATTTCAGTACAATTCTATGCATGCGTGAAACATTGGGTATTTTTAGCTTTTTGGGCAAGGCAGAGAAAGGGGCATTGAGTATTTTAAGAAAAATTAAACTTTAAAAAAATATATAGTAATATATGGTAATAATTTTCTGAAATAGTGTTCTGAACATTTTATAGTTTTTACTGCATTTAGGGAAGGTCTTTGCTTAGCTGATATAGTTTTTGTAAAAAGCTTTATCAGCTAAGTAGATATTACTCATTGTGCCCCGCCTGCCACTACTAGAAACTGGAAAAAAAGACTATTGGAATAGAGTTTGAATTTCTCTGTTCTTGTTGGGATTTTCCCTTTTATTACTTTTTTTTTTTCGCACTGCAAAACAATGAAGGGAAGCCATTTTAAAAGAAGAATTTTAAAAATCCATGTCTTTTAAATGTTGGTACTTCCACCCCCTCCTCTCTCTCTCTCTCTCACGCACACACACACACACACACACACACACACACACACACACACACACACACACACACACACTCATTATGCCTCTAAAGTGATTTTTTGTCTTTTTTATAATTTTCTGTCATTTTATCATATTCCACATTCTGAAACATTAAAAGGAAAAAAAAATCTCACCTGAATTTTTCCTCCATTGTACTTTTCACAATGAAGGAAAAGTCAAACACCTTAAGTGGATGTGTGAAAAACAAAATCTGTCAGTGCAGATTTCGGTGGTAGTAGCAAATATTCGAACTAAATTTAAAGTGTATCTATAAGGCAATATTTTCAGTCAATTATTTAAACTTTCTCTGGTAACTCATCAAATTCAATTACATGAAATAGATGGGTTTTGAGGTTAAAATTTAGTAATTTTCCAAGATTTTCATTCTTGTATATCAGGGGCCCACCAAAATTGAAGTGCCCCAGGCTCCCCGTGGTTTAAATTGGGTCCTGTATATATCTCCAAGAAAGTTAAGGGATAATATCTATCCAATATACTGCCGGAAGAATACCCAATTATTATTATACTAGTGTTTTTTCTTTGTATTACCAAGTGCAATAAATGGGTGTGGGTAAAAAGATAATTTACTATTAATTTATATAGCAATAAGAAAATGAAGGGGAATAGGTGGTAGTCATCAACTTGCAGACATTGTATTGTGTCAATTTACCTGTTTATTTGTTTACTAAAAGGACAATAATAACAATATACAAACACATGCGACATATTATGTCATATCAGTAATTGAAAAAGGACATCTAGTGACAGAAAATGGGATAATGACTTACAGCTGTTTCAGTCTAGGGGTGACATGCCTTATTCTATCTATATAACTCCAGTAGGCTGAAGTAATTGATGGATGAAATAGAGGTACATGGATGATATATGTATATATAGATATATAATTTATATATCATTATCATCGTCATCGTTTAATGTCCGCTTTTCATGCTAGCATGGGTTGGACAATTTGACTAAGGACTGGTGAACCAGATGGCTGTACCAGGCTCCAATCTGATCTGCCAGAGTTTCTACAGCTGGATGCCCTTCCTAACGCCAACCACTCCGAGAGTGTAGTGGATGCTTTTACATGCCGCTGGCACGAGGGCCAGTCACACGGTACTGGCAACGGCCACGTTCAAGATGGTGTTTTTTACGTGCCACCTACACAGAAGCCAGTACAACGGCACTGGCAATGACCTCGTTTGAATGATTTCCTAACGTGCGACTGGCACAAGTGCCAGTAAGGCAACGCTGGTAACGTTCACGCTCAAATGGTGCTGTTTATGGGCCACTAGCACAGAAGCCGGACAGCTGCTCTGGCAATGATCACGCTTGGACAGTGCTGCTAGTGCTCCACTGGCACAGGTGCCAGTCATCGAATATGGTTCATTTACGATTTCGATTTCACTTGCCCCAACAGGTCTTCGCAAGCAGAGTTTAGTGTCCAATGAAGGAGAGGTTGGCATGGGTGCCAGTCGTCGAATTTGGTTCGATTTCAATTTCAAATTCACTTGCCTCAACAGGTCTTCGCAAGCAGAGTTTAGTGTCTAATGAAGTAAAGATACGAATAAGTGAGCTGGCTACACTTCTGGCAGAGGTCACAGATTATGCTCTCACTTGGCTTGCCGGGTCTTCTCACGTACTGCATATTTCCAAAGGTCTCGATCACTAGTCATTGCCTCAGTAAGGCCTAAAGTTTGAAGGTCGTGCTTCACCACCTCATCCCAGGTCTTCCTGAGTCTACTTCTTCCAAAGGTTCCCTCAACTGCTAGAGTGTGGCTCTTTTTCATACAGCTATCCTCATCCATTCTTGCCACATGACCATACCAGCATAGTCGTCTCTCTTGCACACCACAACTGATGCTTCTTAGGTCTAACTTTTCTCTCAAGGTACTTACACTCTGTCGAGTATGCACACTGACATTACACATCGGAGCATACTGGCTTCGTTTCTTGCGAGCATGTCCTCAGCAGTCACGGCCCATGTTTCACTGCCATATAGCATGGCTGTTCGTACACCTGTGTCATACAGTCTACCTTTTACTCTGAGTGAGAGGCCCTTTGTCACTAGCAGAGGTAAGAGGCTCTCTGAACTTTGCCCAGGCTATTCTTATTCTAGCAGCTACACTTTCAGCGCACCCTCTGCTGCTACTGACTTGGTCACCTCGGTAACAGAAGCTATCAACCACTTATAGTTTTTCTCCCTGGAATGTGGCGGAAGTTTTTTTCTGCACATTTTCAGTGTTTATTGTTCCTGAGCATCTGCCACATACAAAACTATCTTCCCAGTTAGCCTTCCTTTGATATTGCTGCACCTCTTATGTGTCCATAGCTTACACTGAGTACATCTTATAGAGTTTCTGCCTACGCCTTTTCTACAGATCGAGCAGGGCCATCTACCTGAAGGGGTTTGTGTTTTGTCTACCTTCCTACTTATTAAGACTTTGGTTTTAGCTAGGTTGACTCTAAGGCCCTTCGATTCTAATCCTTGCTTCCACACCTGAAACTTCTCCTCTAGTTCTGATAGTGACTCAGCAATTAGGGTAAGGTCATCAGCATAGAGGAGCTCCCAGGGGCATCCCATCTTCAATTCCTGTGTTATTGCCTGGAGGACTATGATAAATAGGAGGGGGCTGAGGACTGAACCATGGTGGACCCCTACCTCTACCCGGAGTTCTTCACTGTAATATATATATAGATATATAATTTATATATATATATATAATTTATGCGTAGGAGTGGCTGTGTAAGTAGCTTGCTTACCAACCACATGGTTCCGGGTTCAGTCCCACTGCGTGGCACCTTGGGCAAGTGTCTTCTACCATAGCCTCGGGCCAACCAAAGCCTTGTGAGTGGATTTGGTAGATGGAAACTGAAAGAAGCCCGTCATATATATGTATATATATACGTATGTTTGTGTGTCTGTGTTTGTCCCCGCAACATCGCTTGACAACTGATGCTGGTGTGTTTACGTCCCCGTAACTTAGCGGTTTGGCCAAAGACACCGATAGAATAAGTACTAGGCTTACAAAGAATAAGTCCTGGGGTCGATTAGCTCAACTAAAGACGGTGCTCCTGCATGGCCACAGTCAAATGACTGAAACAAGTAAAAGAATATATATAAAGACATATATATATATATATATATATATATATATATATATATAAATGAGAATGTGTGTCTGTGTAGTGTGTGTGTCTGTGTGAATCCCTAAAACTCCAGGACTACACAACCAATTTCATTCAAATTTTACACATGCCTTACTTAGGATCCCGGTTGTGTTTTAGTCAAAACAAATTCTTGCATAGTTCGAGCCCACAGCAGCATAATATCTCCTCCACTATTTAAGTATCACGTGTCAAAAGTGAAACAAAAACACTCATGTCAAATACTTTCACTTTAAAAATGAAACTTTTCCACTATTTCAGTATCAAAACTGAAACACAAGGACAGACAAAGCACAAAAGTAGAGAAAAATAAAATCGAATGAAAAGAATGGTAATGATAAATGAAAAGGTAGAATAACGTCTACTCAAACCCCAAACTCCAGTTAACGTCATTGAACGTTTTTAGAAAAAAATTTTAACACGTGTTATTTTATTTTTGTCTCTTTCTATTTCCTGTGTGTTGCTTGTGTTATATACTTAGTCAACAACAGACATGCGTGAAATGCTCTCTGGCCAGTGTCGATTTTTGAAATATCGTTCAGAAAGGATTGTTTTATTTGTTGCGTGCTGCATTGCAGCAGTGTAGTCGTACGTTCTCTCCTTGAGAGTTTGTATGGCTAAAAGTAGAAGGAATTCCTTTTACTCAGACTTTAGCGGGTCTGAGTTGTCAACATCTGAGGAGGAGTTGTTGAAGGCTGTTGACGCTATGGATATAGAACTAGATAAAAGGAAGTTCGCGGATGTTGTCCGAGAAGAGGAGGACAATGTGGAAATTGATACAGAGAAATACAAGACATTGAGGCGAGACGGTTACAATCTTAACGTGACCCCTCCGCTCAAAGTCACAAAAAGGATGAAAAGTAGAACAATAATGTATAAAACGTACTCAATTAAGAAAAGGAAAATAGACCACATGATGACGGCGCAGGTGGAGAAGGTGCTGAGGCCAGTCTGGCAAGAAATATCATATCTTGCCAGAGAGCCGAAATTTGGTGAAATAGAAGTTAGATTTACAAACGAATACATGGCAAAGAAGCATGCGGCAACATCATTGAAGGATGAAGAGCTTGTACTTCTACCCACGTACCTGGGACGTAGAGTATCTCGGGTATGGGTAGAAGGAATTCCTCTGGAAATTGACGGAGCCTGGATAGCGGCTGCTGTTTTGGCCGAGACTGACGGCAAAATAGTGATGCTCCAGGCAATTAAGTCAAAAAGTTCAAACTGGAAAGGCCAGGTCCTAAATATGATAGTGCAGGGTTCAAGTGAGGCGTTAGAAGAGATGGTGGAAACAATAAGTCTGGATGAAGTTGTAATGAATGTAAGAGTGGAGGGCAGGATACCGCGTTGTTTCAAATATGGTCAGAAGGGCCACATAAGAGCGAAATGCCCTCCACCAGATAAAAGAGAGGAAGAAATGCAACCTCCACCAGACAAAAGAGTGGAGGAAGTACAAGAAGAAAGCAGTAAGGAGAAAACGCAGGAGAGGCTTCGGGAAGAACAAGAGGAGGAGGAACTGGTTTCAGAAAAAGAGGAAAAATGGGAAAAGAGAAGGAAGAGAAAAAAGGCAAGTCCAATACACTCAGAACTTCACACATCAACTACCCAAGGCCCGCCTGTACCCTCTATGTCCCACCCTCGCTCTGCAGACACCAAACCTACCCATTCCCCTCCATCACAAAGACAAAAGAAGAGAGTACATACAGACAATGTTTCAATCCCCCCACCCCAATAGATGTTTTGCGTGTATAATTAATGACAAAGAACTGTTTGAAGAGGCTTTCGAATGGGATAATACGGTGCATGTTAGTACAGTAGATATGAAGTATGTGCTGCTACTATTATTGGCACAGCAAAGGCCGTACATAGAGAGACATAATGATTATGAAATGTGGGAAGTTAACAACGATAGGGAGAAACTACCACAGTTCATTTGGTCTGATGAACTGACAGAGAGATGTGGGTTGGACATAATGGAGTATAGGGGAAAGGAAGCAAGTGGTGTTGCCTGATGGGGCGGGTAACACCATTTCTATCTTTACATTTATTCATCTTTCATTATATCATACGTTTTATTTATTTTGTATTTTATTTTAATTGTACATTTTATGTGTCCCCAATGTAATTGTATGTCCCCTCTTTGTTGGCCCCTTGTGGGTAATAAAAAAATAGAAGTGCTGTCTGGCCAGTGTCAATACGAAATTTTATTTTCATTTCCATTAAAACAATACACATTTACTGTTCTAGTACGAGTTAATAATTATCGCAGCAGTTACAAGGTTGAAACTACCTCAATTCTGGGAAGAGGTTATTTTCAAGTTAAAGGAGAGATGGAGACGCATTGTGTAACAAAATGGTTCATATCTGGTTGATTAAAAATGTAATGGCAAGTATTTATTAACCTTTTTTTTTTCCTTTAAAAATCGGCACAAACTTTCCAGACAACCCAATATATTTTTTCAATGTTCATAATTTTGTGTTTACAATATTGAAAAAATATGCCACCAAAGAAAAGACGTGTTTCTCTCCAGAAACATGTATAAAGCGAGGACAATTGCTGGAAACCGAAGGCGTGTGTCTCAACAGGGAAAGGAGATGAGACTTTCTCAGGGTCAGCAGATGCATGCTGCAGCACGTCAAATGGAGTCTCAAGAGAGAAAGGAGATGAGATTTTCCCAAGATCAGCTAAGGCATGCTGCAATACTTAATGCTGAGTCATTAGAACAACGTTTACCACGCTATATTAAACAGATGTCCAATACAATATAGCTCTCAGAAATAGACCACAGGCAAATTCGTTCTTCACAACACTAGGAGCTGCTTTCAGATATGATCCATCCCAGCCTTATAAAAACGATAATTCTGTACAAATTGGTGTGCTACACTCAAATTGTCGTTTCTGCAAAGCTTTCAAATTTCCAAATGAAACTAGTGGCATGTGCTGCTCAGGCGGTAAGGTAAGATTGCCAGCACTACCAGGTCCTCCTCAACCTCTTTCGACAGTTCACTTCCCCGTTACCGTCTCCCATTACAGCCCATTTCCAGAATGTACCCATTTACGTACAATATCTCCATTCATTTGACTGTTAACCATATGATGCGTCATATTACACGCAGCGCTGACCGCCTCAAAGGCGAGTATATCCACTGACAGCTTTTTGGTGGGTTCAAAAATTACACACCCCCACCCCAGTTTTCCACGCTAGGTTAGGGCATAGAATCCTCCAAATGGATGTATTTCATGTCGATTAGTTGAATTAGACCATCATTTACTCTACAAATGTTTGTTGTCAATGCTGCACTTTCCCCATATCACCTGTTTCAACATAACTGTAATATATATAAACAAACTATATCATTTTAATCCTGAGCAATGTTGGGTATCTCTGCTAGTTTATATATATATATATATATATATATATATATATATATATATAGATATATAATTTATATATATATAGGTCTGGTGAGATTGTTGAGATGATTGAACGGAGATGTGTCGATATCTGCTGCCTCCAGGAAGTTAGGTGGAGAGGAGGTTCCACTAGGTTCCTCACAGGCAAAGAACACAGGTACAAGATTTTCTGGGCAGGGAACACAGACAGGGTCGGAGGCGTGGGCATGCTCCTTGCAGAGAAATGGGTGGATAAGGTAATCGAGGTAATTACGGTATCCGATAGAATACTTAAGATTAGATTAGTCCTTCACCATGGGTTAGCAACCATTATCTCGCCCTATGTTCCTCAGCCTGGGCTACCTGACGGACAGAAAGACCAGTTTTATGACACCCTCCTGCAGACTACCTCGTTGACGAATGACAGGGACCTTCTCTTTGTGGCTGGTGACTTCAATGGTCATGTTGGACAACATTCAGGGGGCTTCTATGGTGTACATGGAGGCTATGGTTTTGGTTCCCGCAACGAGGAGGGAACCAGACTGCTGGAGTTCTGTGATGCCAATGACCTTATGGTCTGCAATACTAACTTCAGGAAACCTGCGAGTCACCTAGTCACCTACTGTTCTGGCAGACATACTAGGCAAATTGACTACATCCTCGCCAGGAAAAGGGAATGATGGCTGCTTATAAATGCCAAAATCTTCCCAAGAGAAGAATGTACCCCACAACATAGATTAGTAGTTAGTGATTTCAGGATCAGGGCTAAGTGGTTGCCTAGAAGACGACCAACTTGGAGAAGAGTCTGGAAGCTCAAAGATCTTGCGAATGGACAGAGACTTAGAGACTTATTACTCGAAGCCTTTGATGAAATAGAGGGGGATATAGCTTCACACAATGTAGAAGACAACTGGATGTTTCTACGGGACAACCTGCTGAGGGCCACCGACCAGATCTGTGGATGATGCAAGGTCCCTTCTCGACTGAAAATAACGTGGTAGTGGAACAATGTTGTTGACAGGGCTATTAGACAAAAGAAACAGGCTTGGAAAGACTGGAAGAATGGTGGTAGCAGGGAATTGTACCAGACTGCCAGAAGGGAAGCTAGGCGACAGGTTTATTTAGCCAGAGGGGAAGCAGATAAGAAAAAGTTTGCCAATGTTCTGCGCCGTAAGGATCAAAGACTTGAGGTATTTCGTGTTGCAAGACAGTGTGTGAGAGAGAATCGTGATGTCGTGGGAGAGAAATGTGTTTGTATGGATGATGGTACGCTTGCACTAAACGAGACTGCAAAGAGAGGAGTTTGGGGATGCCACTACGAAAGATTGCTCAATAAAGAGAATGAATGGGAGAAAGAGAGTCTGCCGAATGTCGACCCAACAGAGGGACCAGCTATCCGAATTGACAGTACCATGGTAGATAAAGCAATTAAGAGTATGAAGACAGGGAAGGCCCCCGGCCCATCTGGAATCACTGCAGAGATGCTCAAAATATCTAGCAGTGTCGGCTATAGCCTAGTCACCTGTATTGTTAACCAGGTGATACACGAAGGTGTCATACCTAATTAGCCCAACTAATTAGGGAGCGAGTCAGTTTAGATGAGATGCAGTTTGGGTTCGTGCCTGGGAAAAGCACCACTGATGCTATATTTCTAGTAGGACAGCTTCAGGAGAAATACCTAGCCTAGGATAAACCTCTGTACCTGGCTTTCGTTGACATGGAGAAAGCCTCCAACAGGGTCCCCCGATCCCTCATCTGGTGGTCAATGAGGAAACTAGGGATAGAAGAATGGTTAGTGAGAGCTGTGCGAGCCATGTACAGAGACGCTGTTAGTAAGGTGAGGGTTGGCAATGAGTACAGTGAAGAATTCCGGGTGGAAGTAGGGGTCCACCAAAGTTCTGTCCTCAGCCCCCTCCTATTTATCATAGTCCTCCAGGCTATAACAGAGGAATTCAAGACAGGATACCCCTGGGAGCTCCTCTATGCTGATGACCTTGCACTAATTGCTGAGTCACTATCAGAACTAGAGGAGAAGTTTCTGGTGTGGAAGCAAGGACTAGAATCGAAGGGCCTTAGAGTCAACCTAGCTAAAACCAAAGTCCTAATAAATAGGAAGATAGACAAAACACAAATCCCCTCAAGTAGATAGTCCTGCTTGATCTGTAGAAAGGGTGTGGGTAGAAACTCTATAAGATGCACCCAGTGTAAGCTATGGACACATAAGAGGTGCAGCAATATCAAAGGAAGGTTAACTGGGAAGTTAGTTTTCATTTGTAGATGTTCAGGAGCTATAAACACTGTAAATATGCAGAAAACAACTTCTGCCACATTCCAGGGAGTAAATCTAGAAGTGGTTGATAGCTTCCGCTATCTAGGTGACCAAGTTAGTTGTGGGGGAGGGTGCGCTGAAAGTGTAGCTGCTAGAATAAGAATACTCTGGGCAAAGTTCAGAGAGCTCTTACCTCTGCTGGTGACAAAGGGCCTCTCACTCAGAGTAAAAGGCATCACCAACTCCTTCACCTGCACTTCTACCAGCATCATCTATTGTATCTCCTGCTCTCTCTGCCATTCTTTGTACATCGGACAAACGGGGCGCCGCCTGGCCAACCGATTCGCGGAACACCTCCGAGACATCAACGTTGGCAATGACACCCCAGTGTCACGCCACTTCCGTTCTGCCGGTCACTCCTTGCAGCAGCACCTGTCCGTGTTTGGATTGTCCATGCACAGGGGCCATCCGGACTTCCGTTTGCGCCGTGAACAGGGATTAATCTTCTCTCTTCGCTCCTTTGCACCACATGGGCTCAACTCCCCTCCCCTCTTCATCTAACCCCCTCCCCTGCCTCTCTCCCCCACCCTCCCTCCTACCACCCATCTCCCCCTCCCCCCTCCTGTTCCGACTCCTACTTCTTTGTACTTCTCTTCACCTCTCTTCACTCCTACTTCTCTTCACTCCCACCTCTCTTCATTCCTACTTCTCTTCACTCCTACTTCTCTTCACTCCTACTTCTCTTCCTACTTCTCTTCACTCCCACTTCTCTTCACCCCTACTCTTTCTCTCCTCTCTCTTACTCTCTCTCACTCTCTTCTCTGGTACTCCCCCTCTCTCACTCTTACTCTCTACACTCTTACTCTCTCACCCTTACTCTCTTACTCTCTCACTCTCTTCTCTCTTTTCTTCTCTCTTTCCCTCTCTCTCACTCTCTTCTCTCTTTCCCTCACTCTCACTCTCTTCTCTCTCACTCTCTTTCTCTCTCACTCTCTTTCTCTTCCTCTCTTTCTCCCCCTCCCATACCCACCTTCCCCCTCTCTTACATCCACCTTCCCCTTCCCCCTTCATCGTCAACACCCCCTCATAAGCTCATCCTGCCACACCCCAACACACTCCTACTCTACCTTCCCACTCCACCCCATCCAATTCCGTACACCCACCACCCCACCCCTTCCTATATACCCCTACCTCTACCCCCACCCTCAGCCTAACCCACACTCCACCCATGCCTTCCCCACCTCCCAACACCCTCACATCACATCACACCAACACCCTCACATCACACCATGCACACACTACAACTGACCAACTCCTTTCTCCCTTCCCCATTTTCACACACACATACATCAAGATCACCAGTATTCTATCTCCCACACCCACACAGCCCCTCGTTCTTCGATCACCATTCTTTCTCCCCCTTTTCTTAGCTCTTCTGTGAAAAAAAATCTCTAACTTCCGGTCAGCTATTACTATGATTAGCCATTACTATGATTGACCCCTGACTGGACACTATTCAATTTTTTTCTCTGTGTCTTTCTCCTTGTCTCCGTATTCTTTCTGTTGAAGAGCGTAGCTCGAAACGTAAAAGACTTTCCGTATTCCCGAGTGTCATACTAATACATCCTTTTGTTGTTTACACCACCTGTCCTCGTCTGTTGTTTTTTTCGTACATTCTCCCATATATATATATATATATATATATAGATAGATATATGATTTATATATATGTATATAAATATATAATTTATATATATATATATATATATATATATATATATAGATAGATAGATAGATAGATATATAATTTATATATATACATATATGTGGAGGCGCAATGGCCCAGTGTTTAGAGCAGTGGACTCACGGTTTCGATTCCCAGACCGGGCGTTGTGAGTGTTTATTGAGCGAAAACAGCTAAAGCTCCACGAGGCTCCAGCAGGGGATGGTGGCGAACTCTGCTGTACTCTTCCACCACAACTTTCTCTCACTCTTACTTCCTGATTCTGTTGTGCCTGTAATTCAAAGGGTCAGCCTTGTCACACTGTGTCACGCTGAATATCCCCGAGAACTACGTTAAGGGTACACGTATCTGTGGAGTGCTCAGCCACTTGCACGTTAATTTCACGAGCAGGTTGTTCCATTGATCGGATCAACTGGAACCCTCTGGCACCTTGGGCAAGTGTCTTCTAGTATAGCCTCGGGCCGACCAAAGCCTTGTGAGTGGATTTGGTAGATGGAAACTGAAAGAAGCTCGTCGTATATATGTATATATATATATATATATATATATATATATATATATATATGTTTGTGTGTATGTGTTTGTGTGTCTGTGTTTGTCCCCCCCAACTTCGCTTGATAACCGATGCTGGTGTGTTTATGTCCCCGTAACTTAGCGGTTCGGTAAAAGGAGACCGATAGAATAAGTACTAGGCTTACAAAGAATAGATCCTGGGGTTGATTTTCTCAACTAAAGGCGGTGCCCCAGCATGGCCACAGTTAAATGACTGAAACAAGTAAAAGAGATATATATAGATAGATAGATAGATAGATAGATAGATATATAATTTATATATATATATATAGACATATAGTTTATATATATATAATTTATATATATGTATAGATAGATATGTAATTTATATATATATATATATTTATATCTATATAAATATATGTATATATATATATATATATATATATATATATATATATATACAAGAATAAGAGCAGAGAATCGTCAATTAATAATAGAATTAATAATTAACAATTTTGCCAAGTAGTTCAGTATGAAAAAAACCTTTATTGGTAAAACTATTTATCATTATAAATATACAGGGATTAGCAATTGAGTTGCTTCTCCAACATACTGAAAATTTAGAAATAGCAGTCAAAGAACTACTGATTCTAAACTACAAATTTTTCTCTAAAGTGGATGGCGATATTTATGGCACACATATTTTATATTTGATATCTCTAAGTTAGATGGCTAAACCGTAATCCCTTCCACACGGGACTTTTTTTCATACGGGACTATTTGTGACGCACATGGAATAGATTTCTTTGAGGTGAGGTGCCTGAACTCGCTAGCCGATGAATTCGTAAGTGCCTTTCTTATCGTTGATTTTTGGTGTCGCATGGCCAAAAATTACCGTGAATTTTTTTAGAGACACTTTCAAATTTATCAGAATATTTGGGCTGAAGATTGGAATAGTGAAATTTCCATTCACTTAACCATGAAACGATTCGTATCCAATTAACTAAAGGCTTGGTTTGTTTACGCTTTTCCCTCCGGTTTTTTGTTCTATGTGTGCCATAAATATCGCCATCCACTTTAGAGAAAAATTTGTAGTTTAGAATCAGTAGTTCTTTGACTGCTATTTCTAAATTTTCAGTATGTTGGAGAAGCAACTCAATTGCTAATCCCTGTATATTTATAATTATATATATATATATATATATATATTTTAAAAGCAGCAGAAATATAACAAAAAAACTGTTACTCTGAGTTTCACGTTCCCATTCATCGGACAGTTTTGTTAGAAATGGAGAAAGGATAACAATGCAATCGAAAGTAATATAAAATTTAAAACACATGGATTCGTTTGATTGGTTGTTTCAAATAACGGTCATGGATTGGTCGTTTCAATTAACGGTCATAGATGCATAATGCACAGACCAAATAAATTTAATACAGATTCATCCTATTAAAAAAATATCGAAGAAAACCTTAAATAGAAAAATGGGCTCAAAATACATATTGCAAATAATTAATTATATACGAATTAACGGATTAAAATCAAATCGATAAAATAAAGTATACGCTGCATTCAGAATAAAATAAAATTAAATTAAATTAAATTAAAATTACAATAGCGTGTATGTATACAAGGCTATCCACAACATATATATATCTATATATAAATATATACATCGAAATACACAGCTGCATACGCACAAACAATCTACGTATATAGGCCTATATTTACAAGGCACAGATATATACATAAGTACAAATCTACGCACATATACGCACACACGCATTTAATTTTGCGTGTGAAAAACCTATGCACTTTTAACGAAAATTGTATCTTAAGCTATGGAGTGCAGGGGTAAAGAGTAACGTATCTATAATAACGTTAAATATGGGAAAGGGGGTGGTGGGGGAATGTAGTTGTCATAAAAAAGGAAAAGAAGAAAGAAAATAAAGAAATAAAGAAAAAAGAAAGAAAGAAATGGAAAAAAAGAAAGATAGCAAAGGAAGAAAAGAGAGGAGAAAAAGGCTGGGGATAGGAAGGAAGAAGTAGAGAGAGAAAATAAGCAAGAACATATAGTAAATGTGCATAAAAATATAGATTGCGCATATATGCGTATACAAAAATGTATATAGCATCACGTATCTAGATACATATGTTGATATGTACGCAAATACTTACGATCATAACCTTATACATGCGTATGCACACATACAAGTATATGTGAATGCGAACCTAATCACACATCATCATCATCATCATCATCGTTTAACGTCCGCTTTCCATGCTAGCATGGGTTGGACGATTTGACTGAGGACTGGTGCAACCGGATGGCTACACCAGGCTCCAATCTAATTTGGCAGAGTTTCTACAGTTGGATGCCCTTCCTAACACCAACCACTCAGAGAGTGTAGTGGGTGCTTTTACGTGTCACCCGCACGAAAACGGCCACGCTCGAAATGGTGTCTTTTATGTGCCACCCGCACAAGAGCCAGTCCAGGGGCACTGGCAACGATCTCGCTCGAAAACCCTACAAGGCCAGTCAGGCGGTACTGGCAACGGTCACGCTCAGGATGGTACATCTTATGTGCCACCCACACAAGAGCCAGTCCAGGGGCACTGGCAACGATCTCACTTGGCTTGCCGGGTCTTCTCACGCACAGCACATTTCCAAAGGTCTCGGTCAGTAGTCATCGCCTCGGTGAGGCCCAATGTTCGAAGGTCTTGCCTCACCACCTCAGCCCAGGTCTTCCTGGGCCTACCTCTTCCACGGGTTCCCTCAACTGTTAGGGAGTGGCACTTTTTCACGCAGCTATCCTCATTCATTCTCACCACATGTCCAAACCAGCGCAATCGTCTCTCTTGCACACCACTACTGACGCTTCTTATGTTCAGCTTTTCTCTCAAGATACTTACACTCTGACGGGTATGCACATTTACATTACACATCCAGCAGAGCATACTGGCTTCATTCCTTGTGAGCTTACGCATGTCCTCACGCATATATAATAATATAGATGCATCGCTCCGGTATATATATATATATATATATATATATATATATATATATTTAAATTCAATAATAGGACGAATTCTTTTACAAGAATTTATCAAGTAGCTAGTGTGAAAAAAACCTCATAAGGGAAAAAAATCCATCATTTATTCCCAAAATATATATCTATATTTATATAAGGGCATTACTATACAGTAATGCCTCACGCTATGAGGGACTCTAAGGTCAGACTACCATAAAAACACATTTTTACTGAACGCGAGGAAATGCAACTCTCAAAGCGTACCCCTTAAAAACAGACTGAATTATAGATCATGATTTCGTAGTTATTGTAGTATTATACAACCTCTACTCGTCAGTATAATATGGTCAAGAAAAATAGTAGTAAGCAGAGAATCAACATACCAAACGAACACCGTGTATCCAATATAGTACATAGAAGACTGTTCATCGCTATTTCCCTATGTAAGTGGCGGGAGTTTCGAATTGCATCTCGGTATATGTGCTTTTTTCTCAGAATAAATTCAGCACTGAATATATTGTGGTAATATATTTAAATTCAATAATAGGACGAATTCTTTTACAAGAATTTATCAAGTAGCTAGAGTGAAAAAAACTTCATAAGGGAAAAAATCCATCATTTATTCCTAAAATATATATTTATATTTATATAAGGGCATTACTATACAGTAATGCCTCACGCTATGAGGGACTCTAAGGTCAGACTACCATAAAAACACATTTTTACCGAATGCGAGGAAATGCAACTCTCAAAGCCAAGATTTTAAGGGGTTGGAGCAATGTGAAAGGAAGTGTTTTGCTCAAGAACACAACGTACTACCCAATCAGGGTACTGAACCCACAATCTAGCGATCATGAGCACAACAGCCAAGCCACTAGGCCATGTTCCTTCACCTGTGTGTGTGTGTGTGTGTGTGTATGGAAGCCCATTATATGGAGTATACTAGTAATTCAAAGGGCCAATTTTGATTCCTTTAAGAGTGGAAGACTTTAACATTTTCATGCTAATCTAATAAGTAGGCTGTTCAGCTGATCAAATGACTGGAATTATTACTGAAAGCAATTAGGGAACCATTGACTTTATTGTAGTAATGATAATGCATAAAAGCAGTGGTGGCAGTGGTATCAGCAACCACAGCAGTAGTGATGGTGGTGGTGGGGTCATTTTATGTTTTTCTTTCAGACAAATTTATGTATATTTATACACACACACACACACACACAGAGTGTATGTTTGGAAATTTATGTCTGAACAAATTCATGTGCATGCATAAATATGCTTTGCAAATTTATGTATACTCACATGAATGCAGGTTAATTCACATTCACATGTAAAGGTGCAGTCCATCCCAACACAGATAAAAAAATATATTATGACATTAAAAAAAAAAACTTTTTTTAATGAACATTGTTATAAATTAAACAACAACAAAACATCTAAAACTTGCAGGTTGTCTGATGATGGGATGATGGTCATACAGTATTGAAAGTGTCCAAATTGATAATTTGTTTGCCAACCAGGGAAGGGCTAAAATACTTATGAGGCTGATCAGAGAGATGGGCTATCTACCTACCTGAGGATGGGCTAAATGTTGTTGTTCAGTCCAGGTCAATTTATGATCAAATGATATATGAACCCTGACCACCTATGAATATTTAAGATTACCATTACCTAATGTATTCTCTCCTTAATGTGAGGGAAATTTTGTTGCTATTTCTAGGAGAGCAGACAATCATGTAGAAGTTCCCTGGAAGGTGGAAGGTGTTACTTGTTGGTTTCTGTCTACTGCTGCTGTAGCTATATATATTTACAGAAATTCTCTGTTTATATTCTTACATCTGTGTGTGTACATGCATGCACACACACACACATACAGAGAGGGAGAGGGAGAAAGAAAAAGAACAACATGGAAAATTAAGAAGTGACCATGCATGATACTGCTATAATCCTGTGTTGGACTGTTATAATGCCCACTCTGATATAGCAATATAGTTAGTTAGACAAGTAAGACCACAATTATCTATGACCATCTACTTTGTGCTCTCTACTATACTGACACTGACTGACATTATTTACAATAATTATCACATACCACTCATCATGAGTGAAGGGGTCTTCTATTATCCCCATAACATCTCCCCTTTTAAGTTTTTCTTTTTTCTTAGGAACTTTAATTTTATTTCTTGTAATAGCAATGATTTTTACATCACCCCACCTCCCTTCTTTGAGTTTTTATTTATTTATTTTTTAATGCAGTTACACATTTAATATTTTATTTAGCATCCGTACATTTTCTTTTTCTTATGCTTGTGCATCTGGGTTCAATTATTTGAGGTGACGTTGGTACTTGAAAAGTATTATATAATCATTCCATTAGTTCTTCCATTCTCTTGGGTTTGCTCTCAAGAAATCTTTTTTTCAGTTGATTCATGCGTCTTTTGTATACCCTTTTTCTTCCTTTTACTAAGCATAGCATTTTTCTTATGCATTTGGTAATCACGCCATCTTCCCAACTTTGTTTTCCTGTCTTATATGCCCTCACAAATACCTTTTCACCAGTTTTGAAATACCTTACTGTCCTACAAACAGCTCATGTACAAAATTTGTTATCGTTTAGGAGGTTGGCTTTTTACACTTAAAAATTTCTGCCCATTTAGAGAAACTATCCACTACTACTAAGTAGTATGAACCATTTCACCCTTTAGTGTTTAGACCGGCCAAAACTGGCCAAAAATTATTCCCCTTTATTTGTTTGAACCAGCCAAATCTGGCCGCATCTGATTCCTCTACAAAATTGCTAAAAAAATAAACAAACCACGTTATTGAATTCTCATAGCTTTCATATAATGTGAGATAAAGCCTCTCTTGCCTTTATTCATATAAATACATTTGAAGAGAAGTGTATATCCTGGATTTTAACACAGTGACATCAACAAGTAGTGATTCCAACTTAGAAGTTCTTGCTTTTCATGATGTACAAAGTATAAATGCAAACAACAGTGATTTGTCTTTGGATGAATCATATTGACATTTACGAATCTTTGTTGGACGAGGAAGATTTTGATAATGAAAGTGATCAAAATGATATTGCAAACATTAGGGCAACATCAACCACAATTCCTGATTTCACAGAAAGGATTAGTCCACAATAGTCTACCATTAGACCATTTATTTTTAATTTTACTGAAAAGTTTTTTTGAATCTGTCATGGAGGAAACAAATATGCCCAACACATAATTTCTAATTCTGGAAGACCCAATCCACTATGGCAGCTAACTGATACTACAGAAATGTGACTTTTTTTTTACTATAAACATTATGTTAGGTATCAAGCAGCTTTCTCAACTGTGGATCTACTGGAATCCTGATATAAAGTATTGTGATCCATATATCTTCAGCATTATGTCTAACTATAGTTAATTCATATATTGTTTATGTAAAAAGCCACAAGGTACCACCACCACTAAGAGTCTACGACCATTTGAAATTTCAGGTTGACATCGTATCTCAGTTATGTGATGGCTTTTCTTCCAGAAAGCACAGAACTGGGAGAAAAGCAACATTAACTGAGGTGGATGTCAACAAAGAAAATATTGGCTTCCATAAAGTGAAAAAAAGAAGAAAAAGTTTGCAGACTGTATTCGCTGCAAAAAACAAAAACTGTGAAAAGATATGAGGTCAAGACCTCATATATGTGTTCGTTTTGCAGTTCCCTTGTGTAAAAGGTGCTTTGGACAGTTTCACGATAGAAATATGGCATAACTATATTTTGTTATTTGATAGTAATACTATCATATATTCCTTTCATTTTATTACAAATAATATGTGAAAGTGAGAAATGCATATTAATTTTCAGTATGTTACATGTCCGTATTCACCTTTCAACTTTTTTTTATTAGATGCATTCTGTTATGTAAATGTATTCATTTAATAGCCAATGGTATATTGACTAGTAAAAGAGTTTTGTACTTTATTTTCAATGAAAATGCTTGAATGAAATATACAGAAAGAATAAAATCTTGTATTGATTATAGCTGTATTTTAATTCAAATTAATGTACATCATCTTGAAAAGTGGCAAAATTTTTGTTGGTTGCCATCAGGGATAATTTTAGTAACAAATCAAACAGATAAGGTGCTTTAAGAATTTCAATTTTAGTGTTTATCCATAATGTTATTGCTTTTACACCTGTTAATTAAATTTACCTGCCCATAAAAGTCAAATTTAATCAGCAAGATCAGCTAAAATTACATAAACCACTGGTATATAAGCACCCACTGACAAAATTTCAAATCTGTATGTAAAAAATTAACAGTTACAAGCAAATATTGTGGACACCCCTCTTGAACCTGAATAATTCAAAATAACGTGAACAAATAAGCATTACAGTTGACACTAAATGGTTAAAGGACCTGCAAAATCAATGTGTAGTCTTGACCACAGAACATCTGCTTTTGGCCAAGATACACCTTTTATCATCAGTAATTTTGCTGTTAAAACACATTCTCTACAGCCTTTCACTAAGTTTTCGATTTCTCTATCCATTTTTGGCTAGTAGACATAGCTATGCATTCAAGCTTTCATCTTCAAAACACCAGGATGGCCAACATGAAATTCCCTCAACATTTTCTTTTGTAGTGTTTCAGGTATTACTATTTTCTGTGCATACATCAGTATGCTATCATAAATTGAATATAGGTTCACATCTTGGTTTCATTCCATACCAATCCTTTTCCTGTTTACTTTTCCTGACCACAGTGTTCTTTTAACTTCTGTTATGAATTTGTCCTTTACCGCATTGCATTTTATGTCTTCTAGGGTTACCGGTAATTTACATACCATATTCCACATTACATTTTTTATTTCTCCTTCTGATCTTAATGCTGTGATTACCATATCCTCAAATGGCTTGCAGTGTTTCAGTATCAGTCTGGACAAACCAACTGCATGCCTGAGTTTTTTGGATGGTAAATACTCCATTTTGTAGTTATAATTCAATAATGTAGTGCCCCATCACTGTAGTCTATTGACTGTGTGTGTTGGTATTCCTTTTTTAGAACCTCATATAGATAGTTGATAGAAACTGTTTGTAGATAGTAACTTCTTCCATGAATAAATCTATGGAATTTTTTCTATCTGACTATAGTTCCCTTCAGCTGGTAATAATGATTGTGACACATGGTCTATAGCCTTTTTACTGCTGTCATCATATTTGTGCAGAAGCACAGCTCCTACACCATAATCACTCACATCTGTAGCCAATATAATATCTAACTTTGGATTAAGATGCGTTAACGATAAGTCTGATGTTAAAATGTTTTTTAATTCGTTAAATGCTGTCTAGCACTTATCAGTCCAGCACCATTTTGTATTTTTCTTTAACAAATCATTTATATATTGGGAATGTAAATTTGATAGTAATTTACTAAACCCAAAAATGTTTGTAGTAAAGTCACATTATTCAGCATGGGCATATTTTTTATTGCAGTTGCTCTGGATGGATCTGGCTTTTATCCATTTTTATCTATTATCTGGCCCAAGTATTTAATTTTTTCAGAAAGAACTTGCATTTTTTTTCTGTTAACTTGAAGCCATATTCTGTAATCTTTTCGAGTACTCTTTTAATGTTTTTTACATGTTGTTCATGTGATTCACTTTTTATTAGTATATTGTCTAAATAGGCGATAGCAAAATCACAGTCGCCCAGCATTGTATCTATTACTTGCTGAAATATGGAAGTAGCCACTTTTACACCAAAGGGAAGCTGCTTTAATTTAAATAAGCCACAGTGTGTATTAATGGTTAATGAGTGTGAGCATTCTTCTTCTACTTGGATTTGTAGCTATGCCTCTGAGAGGTTTAATTTTGTGAAGAATTTCCCTCCATTCAATTTTGCGAACACTTCCTCAGGACTCGGCAATGGGTAGCTATGTGAGATGAAAGAAACATTCAACGCTGTTGAAAAATTTGCATAAACTCTTAACTTATTTTTCCTTTTTATGTAGACCATAGGTGCTGCCCAGTCTGAGTTGTCCGTCTTCTCGATTATTCCTAGGCTTTCAAGTTTTTCGAGTTCCTTATTTACCCATTCTATTACTGCAACTGGTACATTCCATTTTGGTTTAAATACAGGTGTTACACTTTGTTTTACTTTAATTTTTGCCTTCATTTTCATGCAGCAGCCCAGTTTCTCCGAAAAAACATCTGGGAATAAATATTTAATTTTTCATTTTAATCCCTTCAACTGAACCGACTATATTGCCACACAAAACACTTATAGGCAAAGTCTGAAATTTGAATAGTCCCATCCAGACTGTGTCAAAGTAACTGAATACTTATACTTTTGCCATTTTCGTTTGGTCACGAAATGTCACATTGCACACAAATTCACCTACAAAATACAATCTTTTACCCATAACACCATGTGCTACTTTTGTAGATTTACTTAATTTTGGCTTACTGATATACTTCCAAGTTTCTTCATTCACAATGGTAATATCACTTCCAGTATCTAACTGCATTTTTACTCTTATATTTTCAATTTTCACATTTACGAATTTCCTCTTTGTCACATTACCATTTTCCTTTGAAGACATCTTGTTTACTCTTTTTTCTTTGTTCCAACATTTTGTCATCTTGGTTTTACAGTGCACTTTTACATGTCCAATTTTTCCACAATGGAAACATTCTACTTTCTTAAATGGGCAGTTTTTTCTCAGATGTATAAACATGGGTTTATTTCTTGATTTCTGTTCTGTTTGTACTGTATTTTAGTACACACCTGATTTCTATTCTGCCTGTTTAGAGCACTTGTTTCACTTGGGAGTAATCTTTATGTTCAATTTTCTCTGTGTCATATCTTAAATTTGCTATTCTTTCACACTCTTCTGACACTTGTAAGGTTACAGCTTGGTTTTGTTCCAGCTTAGTGAGAATTCTTGTTCTTACTTCTGTGTCTTTTTCTGTAGTTAGTCCTGAGTAAATATCAGGCACTTGAACACATCTGGTGTTAATTTGTCCAGTTTGAACTTTTCACATTTTCTGTTAACTCTACCAGCATATGTGATGTAGTCCTCCTTGTTGTTCTTTTCTAGGTTCAAACATTTTCAGCATGTATTGAACAACTTGCTAAATCTTTTACACAATTTTCCAAGCTTTTTCCACTAAAAGTTTTACATAATATGTCTATTGTATTTTTAAAGCTTATGTCAGAAAGTTTTTTGGGAGTATGTAATTGCTGTAACACTCATTTTCTGCTGCTGCCAGTTTTCTTAAGATAAGATGTGTTTTCATATCGTTGTCCCAATCTTTGCACTCTTTATTGAAGATTTGTTCATATCTTCTATAGTATGCCTCAAAGGTAACTCATTCGTCTGGTTCATACTTAAATTCTGTTATTGAGTTTGCAACATAATCTGGTGAGAACATCTTTTCAGCATTTTTAGATGATTTCATTGATTGCAGCATTTGTTACTGTAATAATAATTGTTGTTGTTGTTGCTTCTACTGCTGCTCTTGCAGTTGTAGCTGCTGCTGTTGTTGTTCTTTCAGTTGTTATTGTTCTGTTTTTGCAACTTGAACAAACTGGCCAACAATTTTTCCATAATTTTACAATTTTGTATACTGTAAAATTCTCACAAAAACTTTTGTGAGTTTTGTAACTCCTTGTGAATTTGTTAATTTTTCGTCACCACTGTTGTAATCCTTTCGTCGGACTGTTATAACACCCATTCTGGTATAGCAGTATACTTAGACAAGTAAGACCACAGCTATCTATGATCATCTACTTCATACTCTCTACTATACTCACACTGTCTGACAGTATTTATAATGACTAGCACATACCACTCGTCATGTGGGAGGGATGTTCTATTATTACTATTATTCCCATAACAGATACATAGCACCTCTATATTCTAGTATGGGCGTCAGCAAACTTTTGATAATGGAGTGCCAGACCTAGCTTCCAACCTCATATTACTACTTTTATTAGAAGTTGCGTGAGAGCTGCAATGCTGTATGGGAGTGAAACATGGTGTCTGAGGGGGAGAGAGATGGCAATTTTGAGAAGGACCGAGAAAGCAATGGTGAGAGAAATGCATGGAATGAAGCTGTTTGATAAGAGGACTGAGGACCTGATGGGGATGCTGGGGTTGGAAGAATCGGTAGAACAGCTGGCAAGGGCGAATGGAGTGGGGTGGTATGGGCATGTGTTGAGGAGGGATGAAGAGCATGTTCTGAGGAGGGTGCTTGAGCTTGAGGTAAATGGACAGCGAAAGCGAGGTAGACTGAGGAAAATGTGGAGGGGACAAGTGGAGGAGGAGATTGGGAGGGTTGGTTTGAGAAGGGAGGACACCCAAAACTGAGCGAGATGGTGTGAAGGTGGTTGCTATGGCATTGAATTAGATCTGGCCACTCCCATTAATGGGGACAAAACCCAGATTTAAAACACTGGATGATGATGATGATGATGATGATTAGTAGAGTTAATGCTTTTGAAACTCACTATAACAGAAATCTATTTTATTAATCCTTTAATAATTTAAACTGCATGGAAAGAAATATAATTTTATTTAAAAAAATTAATTTTTAAAAGTTTTCAAATTATAAACAACAAAACAAAAAAAGTTACAACAGTTACATTAAATTTCTATAAATTAATGAGAACCTTGTTTCTGTACATTTTTGCTTAATTTCTCAATATCATGTACATAATTTGTGACTTTTAGCTTCATGCAAGCTTCCGAGTGTTGAAGTTTTCAGATAACTTCTTTGTGGACTCAAAACAGATTTCATGTGTGAAAAAATTCGTTTGTATGTATATGTTGAGACAAAGGCTGAAAGTAGAGATTTTCTTCAAAGAATTGAATGTTTCAGGCAACAACATCCAGCAATTGAAGATGGCAATGGACTTCTCCGAGCAGCTTCTTTGAAAAGTTTTTCGTAATTCCACAAATTTTGTTTTCCACAATTCTGAAGTTGTTAATTCAATCATTTCCATTTCAAAGCTATAGACATGCATCCACTCAAAAAGTGATAGATCAAAAGGGTTCGTTTTCAAATCAATCCAGTAGGGGTTTGATGAGAAAAGAAAATATAGGAGTGTAAGCTTCAAAATTTTTAACTCACTTGGAAAATTCTTCTTTCAACATTGCAATATATTTTTGAAGTTCATTCTTATTAATATTAAATAGATTTAAATAAGCTCTTACATTTGGAAAGTATTTGTAAGTGTTGCTAAGTATGTCATGCCAAAAATGATTCCAGTGTTCAAAAAGATCAAATACTGTTTGATCTCTCCCTTGTAAATACAAATTTAAATCATTCAAGTGTTTGCTTATGTCAGTTAGAAACATCAATTTAAATAACCAGTCTTCATTGTTCCATTCTGGGAAATGTTTCTCTTCAAGAAATATTTTTATTTCTTCTAAGCATGATACAAATCTGTTCAAAACATTATCCTGATGAAGCCAACAGACATTACTGTGTAGTAAGAGGTCTACATATTCACTGTCCAATTCTTGCAGAAGGGACTTAAATTGTCTGTGAGTCAGTGAAGAGTGAGAAACTATAAAGTTAACTATTTTAATAACAGTCTCCATGACAGAACTCAAGCTTTGTGATGAAAGTTTTGCAACTAAATTTTCCTGATGTATAATTATGTCCAATATGATTTTCAAGAAGCTTAACAAATCTCTGTTCTTTTCCAACCATTGTAATCTTTGCGAAAATGAACCTGAAGTATTTTTGGACTTCAACATTAATTCCAACAACTGTTGGTATTGTTGTTGTTGCTGCTGTTGCTGTTGCAACTGCACCACAGTGGTTAATAAGTCTTCCATGTTAACTGCTTTTTCTTTGATTTTGTATCAAACGAAAATGTTAACATCCAACGTAAGCTTTGAATAAATTCGTCACCTCTTTTATATCCTTCTATATGTTAAATATACAGATTTCACGAAGCAGAGATATACAACTGTCTTCACACGATGTACTTCAAATTACTCCACTAAACACGATACTCCAATAAATACAAGCTCTCCACGATCTCAATGACTTCCTACATCTTCCACAAACTCTCAACAACTTCCATGACTTCTTCCATCTCAACCAATCCGCTACTCTTTATAAGAGCTTGGCTAGTCCATTCTTCCAATTGCACAGGAGTGTCAATGACTCTCGCCACACCAGATAACTTTTCAATTCTTTATCTTTTTCTACTTGTTACATTTCTCTTTCCATAATGGCCATTTTCTGTTTAGAATAATATTGATATCATTTATTACTTCAATAATTTATATTATTGTACTTTATAAAGACTGAGCTCACAGGTACAAGGGTTAAATATTTAGGGGAGTGAGACTAATCAAAGATGGCTTTATGAATCTAACCTAAACTGCATTCTTGTCATGTACATTAACACAGTGTAATACAAGCTGTTGAACTGCACCTAGTTGGTAAACTTTGGATATAAGTTTTGTTTGCAAGTGTCTATGAAAAGTTTGCAAAGGAAGATGGTATCATTAAATTATAAGATGGAGTGGAAGGAAGATTTTGCATTAATCATAAATGGAGGCAAGCCTTTGTGCCTTATTTGCCATAATTCACTTAGTTATTACAAAGCCTGCAACTTGAAATGCTGCTATGAAACAAATCACAGAAACCTTTCACATGATTATCCTTATCACTAAATAACCAACTGACAATGTGCAGTGAGGAAGCCAATACAACAACTGAAGTCAGTTTTGTTATATCATGAAATGTTGCTTCTGCTAAACACATATATTCCAATGGCAAATTTGTTAAGAAGAATATAGCTTATATTGCTGCTATATTAGATCCAAATAGTACAAGCACCAGTTTCACACCACACTACAGAGAGGTTTATCTCTTAGATCAGTGCTGATGTTGCTAACAAAATTCAAAATAATTATAAAAAATTCCTTTGCATTCAGTTTATCTATTGATGAATCAACTGACAAACAAGACAACCCACAACTGGCAGTATTTGTTTATTTGTTTATGTTTCCTTTATAAAGGAGGAGATGTTGGATTTGATGGAATTAAAGGGAACAAGTAGTGGTGCTGACAAAAAATGCTGGTGTTCTAGTGAAGCTCCTACGATGGAGGGGAAAATTGCAGGATTAATTGCAATTATGAAAAGTGATCCCAGCTTTCCTTAGTTTCTCCCTGTTCATTGTATAATTCATCATGAACACCTAATAGCCAGATACTTCAAATATGAAACTGTTATGAAATATGTTCTTGAAATTACACATTTCATATGCTTAAGAACCACTAACAGTTCATAAATTTTATTAAAATACTGGAGTTTGAAAACAGACTCATTGATATATCTTTATACTGCATTCTTGGGTGGCTGTCAGCCAGCAATGTCTTAAGTAGGTTTGTGTATCTGTTATAGCCTCTTATTACATTTCTTTTTCTTAGCAGAAAAATGCTAAACAGATGTATGATCTGATTCATGATCCAGTTGTAGAAAATCTGCCTCAAATTCTGTCCAATTCAGATGATGATGATGATGATGATAAGGAAATATTATGGATGCAAAAAAAAATACCTTATTTGGAATTTATCAATTTTCTTTTCACTTCTTTCCTATAGTAATTTTTTAAATTTTGAACTTTTTAAATCTTTATATATGAAATTCAAATGGTATTAGAAATTTAGAACTCCATTTAAAATTTTTAATTTGAAACTATTGTATTCAACAGCTAACATCCTAATTTTACATTTGTTTGAAAATACAGTAAAATTTTTAAAATACTGCCTGTTCTAATGGAATAATTTAATGAATTTGTTTATGTGTGTATGTGTGTTTATCATTGTCATCATCCCATTTAATGCTTGTTTTCTATGCTGGCATGGGTTGGACAGTTTGACAAAATCTGACTGGCTTGAGGGATGCGTTGATCTGCATTGTCTGCTTTGGCAAAGTTTCTACAGCTGGATGACTTTTCTAACACCAACTACTTTAAGAGTGTACAAGGTGCTTTTTCCATGGCACCAGCAGATATGTTTCACATTTGACAACTGGAATGAAACAACTAAATTTTTCCTTTAGATACCTTCTTATAGGCTCTGACAGACCGAATCTTATAAAAGCTATTTTAACCAATCAATTGTGCCTTACACATTACAATTTGAGTAAAGTGGAGCATGGCTACACTTGTCATAGAAACATTCTAACTAGGGTCATAAAGGAGAATTTGGCTGCAATCAGATGTTTCTCAACATCTGATCTGAAAAACAATGGTCCAGCCTTTAAATATTAATGGGCTAATTCTGTTGGTACATAGTTTATAACCTGCAATAAATGAGAAAATATATTGTCTGTTACAGGATACTGCATTACAAGATTTTCAGGAATTCCAAACTTCATAACATGCGTATGCCTGTACCACAATTGATATAACTGACTAAACCCTTGTAAAAGGTGTCCTGGTGTCTATTTATGTTTCTTCTGTATCTGGGGTTCTGATTGTGTGTATTTGTGTTGGGATATCTATGTGTTTGTATCACCATGTCTACATGTTTATATTTCTGTATGGAGGAGATAATGTGATGCATGTGTATGTTGTTTACATGTCTATATGTCTGTCCATGTGTGTGTATCTGTATCTATATATGTGTGTGCATTTGTGTTAATGGTATGTCTTTTTCAGTATATATTTGTGCTTCTATTGCTACTTGTCTGTTTCTGTGTGTATGCTTCGTACCTATACGTGTGGTGGTGGTGGTGTTGATTTTAAAGTTGTTTTTCTGTTTGCAGGTCTCTATGCCTGTGTGTGTACCTCTGTACCAATGTGTGTGTGTGTGTCTTTTGTCACAGTGTTTTCTGCATATATTTGTGTTTCTATGTATATGTGTGCCTATACTTGTGCTGTGTGTGTGTGTGTGTGTGTGTGTGTGTGTGTGCAACTGAGTGTTAGATTCATGTGTATATTTGTTTATACATATATGTGAATATGTGTTGAATTTCTGCATGTGTATATCTTTATATTGTCTGTGTAATTGTGTATGTATGTATTTGTTTATTGCTGGTTTGTAGGTGGGTAGGAAGAGTATGTGTATGTATATGTACCTATGATGGCTTGTGAATGCATGTGTGTGTGTGTGTGTGTGTGTGTGCTGGTAGTTCTACCTTAAAAGTATGCAATTGTTATTGAGTTGACATTGAGCTTCAGATGAAGAGATTAAAGGAATGTTTTTTTTCTTGTTCTACTGGAATATGTATGTATGCATATGTGCTTACATGTATGCATGTATCTGTATATGTCTATGTACATATATGTGTGTGTTGTAGTAAGTGGTAATGCTACCAGCTTTTGTTTATTGTTGCTTTGTGTGTGTGTGTGTGTGTGCATATGTGTGTACCAGTTATTTTTTACTTGAAGAAGTCATTTTAACATCGCAGTTAGTGGCGGTGGTGTTGGTACCAATGTCGTATGCCAAGTCATCATACATAATATTAAATTTTGTTTTATCCATCCTCCTATGCTCTGAATTCAAACTATGCTGGTGTTTATGATTTATAAATGTAAATATAATTCAACAATAACATGTACTGAGGTATGTACCAGGACTGGCTCAATCTACTATACTGTTTCCTTAAATAAAATTGACTTTGTGCCAAGACTGAAGAAATTGTTATTGCATTGAAAGGTTAGAAACATAAGCACCTGGGAGTAGAATTAGTAGAGAAACATTAGTCTAGGGATAGAAGTGCTAGTGTTTAGAGTTAAAATATGTAGACTCTAAGGGCAGAATTGGTTGTCTTTTGGATAAAATTGGTAAATAATAACATGGTTATCTTTTCTACAATAACCTCAGGCTTTGTGAGTGAATTTGGTAAATGGAAAATATGTGGAAGCCTGTGTGTCTTTGTGTTTGAGTTCCTTCCTGCACCATCACCTGAAAAATGATGTTGGTTTGTTTATGTCCCTGTTAATTAATGATTTGACAAAAGAAACAAATAGAACACGTACCAGACTTTCAAAGAATATATTGATTTGTCCACTCTTTATGATGGTGTTGCCACACCGTGGCCACAATCCAGTGACTGAAACATGTAATAGGTAAAAGTATAACATTAATATACGAACAGAAATTATTAAGAAATATTAATTGAAGGGTAACATTGTTAGTAGATAGGGCAGCCAATTACCTTGCTATATATAATCTAGTCTAAGGCAGCAAGCTGGCAGAATCATTAGCATGACAGGCAAGAATGTTTAGTGTCATTTTGTCTATCTTTACATTCTGAGTTCAAATTCCACCTACGTTGACTTTACTTTTCATTCTTATGAGGTCGATAACATAACAACCGGTCCGAAACCTGCTGGCCTTGTGCCAAAATTTGAAACCAATATTTAATCAAGTTTCTTTTCACTTGAAATTTAAATGCTGTTTTGTTTGACTTTGCCTTTCATCCTTCCAGAGTGATTAAAAATAAAATTCCATTCAAGTACATTTGGACTGTTTCCCTTCCACTCTGAATGTGTGGCCTTCATTCTTGTGTTAGAAATCAATATTAGTGGAAAGCTAATCTAAATGTATTCCTTTTCTTTTTATTTGTTTCAATCATTTGATTATGGCCATAGTGAGGCACCACCTTGAAGTGTTTTGAATAAACAAATGGACTCCAGTACTTATTTTTTCAAAGTCTGGTACTTATTCTACCAGTCTCTTTTGCCAAACTGCTAAGCTATGTGAATGCACACAAACCAGCTCTGGATGTTAGGTGGTGTAGGTGTGGGTGTGTGTGGAGGGAGGGGCAAACACAGTTTCTAAGACATACACATATATGTGTGTGTGCGTTTGTGTATGTGTAAATTAATACACCCTGTCTGTTGTTTCCTCGCTTGTCTCTCTTGTTTTGCATATAATTTTCAATCATCATCATCTTCATCATCATCATCGTTTAATGTCCGCTTTCCATGCTAGCATGGGTTGGACGATTTGACTGAGGACTGGCGAACCAGATGGCTGCACCAGGCTCCAATCTGATCTGGCAGAGTTTCTACAGCTGGATGCCCTTCCTAACGCCAACCACTCCATGTGGGTGCTTTTACGTGCCACCGGCACAAGGGCCAGTCTTGGGGTACTGGCAATGGCCACGCTCAAATGGTGTTTTTTACATGCCACCTGCACAGGAGTCAGTCCAGCGTCACTGGCAATGACCTTGCTCGAATGTTTTGTTCACATGCCGCCAGCACAAGTGCCAGTAAGGCAACACTGGTAACAATCACGCTCAAATGGTGCTTTTTATGTGCCACCGGCATGGAAGCTGGTCAGCTGCTCTGGCAATGATCACGCTCGGATGGAGCTGTTAGCGTTCCACTGGCATGGGTGCCAGTCATCGAATATGGTTCATTTACGATTTCACTTACCCCAACAGGTCTTCGCAAGCAGAGTTTAGTGTCGAATGAAGGAAGGTTGGCATGGATGCCAGGTGTTGAATTTGGTTCGATTTCAAATTCACTTGACTCAACAGGTCTTCGCAAGCAGAGTTTTGTGTCCAAAGAAGGAAAGGTACGCATAAGTGGGCTGGCTACACCCCTGGCATAGGCCACTGGTTATGGTCTCACTTGTCTTGCTGGGTCTTCTCACGCACTGCATATTTCCAAAGGTCTCGATCACTAGTCATTGCCTCGGTGAGGCCTAATGTTCGAAGGTCATGCTTCACCACCCCATCCCAGGTCTTCCTGGGTCTACCTCTTCCACAGGTTCCCTCAACTGCTAGGGTGTGGCACTTTTTCACACAGCTATCCTCATCCATTCTTGCCACATGTCCATACCAGCACAATTGTCTCTCTTGCACACCACAACTGATGCTTCTTAGGTCTAACTTTTCTCTCAAGGTACTTACACTCTGTCGAGTATGCACACTGACTATACACATCCATCGGAGCATACTGGCTTTATTTCTTGCAAGCATGTCCTCAGCAGTTACGGCCCATGTTTCACTGCCATGTAGCATGGCGGTTTGTACACATGTATCATACAGTCTACCTTTTACTCTGAGTGAGAGTCCCTTTGTCACCAGCAGAGGTAAGAGCTCTCTGAACTTTGCCCAGGCTATTCTTATTCTAGCAGCTACACTTTCAGCACACCCTCCCCCGCTACTGACTTGGTCATGGAAGCTATCAACTACTTCTAGTTTTTCTCCCTGGAATGTGGCAGAAGTTTTTCTCTACACATTTTCAGTGTTTATTGCTCCTGAGCATCTGCCACATACAAAAACTATCTTCCTAGTTAGCCTTCTTTTGATATTGCTGTACCTCTTATGTGTCCATAGCTTACACTGGGTACATCTTATAGAGTTCCTACCTATGCCTTTTCTACTGATTGAGCAGGTTCATCTACCTGAAGGGGTTTGTGATTTGTCTACCTTCCTACTTATTAGGACTTTGGTTTTAGTTACGTTGACTCTGAGGCCCTTCGATTCTAATCCTTGCTTCTGAAACTTCTCTAGTTCTGATAGTGACTCAGCAATTAGAGCAAGGTCATCAGCATAGAGGAGCTCCCAGGGGCATCCTGTCTTGAATTCCTCTGTTATTGCTTGGAGGACTATGATAAATAGGAGGGGGCTGAGCATTGAACCTTGGTGGACCCCTGCCTCAACCCAGAATTCTTCACTGTACTCGTTGCCAACCCTCACCTTACTGAGGCGTCCCTGTACATGGCTCACACAGCTCTCACAAACCATTCGTCTATCCCTAGTTTCTTCATTGACCACCAGATAAGGGATCAGGGGACCCTGTCAAAGGCTTTCTCCATGTCAATGAAAGCCAGGTACTGATGTTTATCTTTGGCTAGGTATTTCTCCTGCAGCTGTCTTACCAGAAATATGGCATCAAAACCCAAACTGCATCTCATCTAAACTGACTCTCTCCCTAATTAGTTGGGCTATGACCCTCTCTGTGACCTTCATTACCTGGTCCAACAACTTGATACCTCTGTAATTATTTGTATTTAAAGCGTCACTTTTACCTTTGTAGCAGTTGACTATGGTGCTGCTACACCAGTCATTGGGTATGACTCCTTCGTGTATCACCTGGTTAACAATACGGGTGACTAGGCTATAGCCGACACTGCCAGATATTTTGAGCATCTCTGCAGTGATTCCTGATGGGCCAGAGGCTTCCCTGTCTCCATACTGTTAATTGCTTTATCTACCATGGTACTGTCAATTCGGATAGCTGGTCCCTCTGTTGGGTCAACATTCGGCAGACTCTCATTCTCCCATTCATTCTCTTTATTGAGCAACCTTTCATAGTGACGTCCCCAAACCCCTCTCTTTGCAGCCTCATTTAATGCAAGTGAACCATCATCCATGCAGACACATTTCTCTCCTATGACATCACAATTCCCTCTCACACACTGTCTTGCAACACGAAATACTTTAAGTCTTTGGTAGCCACGGCGCAGAACATTGGCAAACTTTTTCTTATCTGCTTCCCCTCTGGCTAAATAAACCTGTATCCTAGCTTAGCCTTCTCGTATTCTGATACAATTCCTTGCTACCTCCGTTCTTCCAGTCCTTCCAAGCCTGTTTCTTTTCTCTAATAGCCCTGTCAACCACATTGTTCCACCACCACGTTACCTTGGGTTGAGAGAGGACTTTGCACCATCCACAGATCTGGTCAGTGGCTCTCAGCAAGTTGTCTTCCACATTATGTGATGCTATATCCCCTTCTATTTCATCAAAGGTTTCGAGTAATATGTCTCTAAATCTCTGTCCACTTGCAGGATCTTTAAGCTTCCAGACCCTTCTCCTCCAAGATGGTCTTCTTCTGGGCATCCATTTAGCTCTGATCCCGAAGTCCCTAACTATTAATCTATGTTGTGGGGTACATTTTTTACCTGGGAAGGTTTTGGCATCTATAAGCAGCCCTCTTTCCCTTTATCTGGCAAGGATGTAGTCAATTTGGCTAGTGTGTCTGCCAGAACGATTGGTGACTAGCAGGTTTCCTGAAGTTGGTATTGCAAATCATAAGATTATTTGCATTGCAGAACTCCAGTAGTCTGGTTCTCTCTTCATTGCCGGAA
Source organism: Octopus bimaculoides (assembly GCF_046866305.1). Taxonomy (NCBI): domain Eukaryota; kingdom Metazoa; phylum Mollusca; class Cephalopoda; order Octopoda; family Octopodidae; genus Octopus; species Octopus bimaculoides. The sequence continues at coordinate 20,802,219 of NC_142952.1, forward strand.
CCAAAACCATAGCCTCCATGTACGCCATGGAAGGCCCCTGCATGTTGTCCAACATGTCCATTGAAATCACCAGCCACAAAGAGAAGGTCCCTGTCATTCGTCAACAAGGTAGTCTGCAATAGGGTGTCATAAAATCGGTCTTTCTACCTATCTGGTAACCCCGTTGAGGGGCATAGGCCAAGATAATGGTAGCTAACCTATGGTGAAGCACTAATCTAATCTTAACTACTCTGTCACATACTCTGACCACCTCGATTACCTTATCAACCTATTTCTCCGCAAGAAGTATACTCATGCCCCTGACCCCGCCAGTGTTCCCTGCCCAGTGTCCCAAAATGCTAGTGGCCTCTCCACCATCTCACTGACCCAATCTTTTCTCCACTTGATGTTGGCTGGTAGAAGAAGTGGCTTCCTTCTTGCTGCTCTGCCATAGTAACCAAGTTTGTGGAGATACCTGATAGCTGTTCTGGGACTGACATCAGCTTGTTCTGCTATGTCAGAGGCCTTTCAACAAGGATTATCCTCCACATTTCTTTTAGCAAAGAGAAAGGTCCTGTCAGAGGGCCCTGGTTGATCTGGGTGAGGTGATGTAGACTCCTTTCCCTCTCTGGTGCATTGCACAATCACTCTATTAACTGTAGAAAGTGGGATCCCAAGGTTTTCTGCGATTTTACACTGACTATATCCACCTTCAGAATGACCCACACTACAGCCCCTTTGAAATTCAGACAGTTCCAAGGCTTCTTTTGTACATGGCATAATTAAACAGTCACATATAAGGCGGTGAGCTGGCAGAAACGTTAGCACACCGGGCGAAATGCTTAGCGGTATTTCGTCTGCTGCTACGTTCTGAGTTCAAATTCCGCCGAGGTCGACTTTGCCTTTCATCCTTTCGGGGTCGATTAAATAAGTACCAGTTACGCACTGGGGTCGATATAATCGACTTAATCCGTTTGTCTGCCCTTGTTTGTTCCTCTCTGTGTGTAGCCCCTTGTGGGTAGTAAAGAAATAACATATAGAATCTGAAACATAAAAATGTCAATTAATAAAAAGATATAAATCTTTACAAGTTAGAATAAACATAAAATGATGTTTTGTGGGGTGTCTATTTACTTCTGTTGTGTGTGTGTGTGTGTATAAAGGGTTTCCACCCAGTTTTTATCTACCAAATTCATTCACTCACAAGGCAGTTGTTGACCAGGAGCTATAGTAGAAGACACTTGCTCAAGGTGGTTGCAAAGTAAACTTCTTAAATTGGGCGAGCTTTAAATGATCAAATGTTGTTCAGCCATAATTATTCCCCCCTTTTTATTCTATAAGTATAGTATTCCTTGGACTACACTATCCAATGTGTCCTTTGTTAAGAATGTAGGGGGGTTTAACTTAAAAAAGAAAAATATGGCTGTGCTTATTACTGTTGTTTAGTGGCAGTTGTATCCTGAATGATCAAAGGCAGACCAAGTCTCATAAGCATTCTAACTGTGACTAACTCTATGTTCCTTTTTATTCTTTTCCCCCACTGACATGGTGAATCTTGGACTATATCCAATGTGTCCACTCTTTTTTAAGATAAGCGCAGATGTGGCTGTGTGGTAAGAGGCTTGCTTCCCAAGCACATGCTGGAGCACTGCCTTCAAGAGTCATAGTTAATCACATTAATCTCAGTACCTCCTTCAATCTTATACTTGGCTTCTCGGTCTGTTTATCCGACCACTAAACTATATTTTTGACACAAAGAGGCGCATCAACACTCATGTAAACATATACACAGACATGAACATAAGCACACACACATATATCATTATCAGTGTCATTATTTTAATATCCACTATATACAAGCATGTCCCTTACATCCCTCTTCAGCTGAGCAGTCCTAATTTTGGGTGCTCATGTGTGCTGGTGCCACATAAAAAGCACCCATACTGATGCCATGTAAAAGCACCTGTGCCAGTGCCATGTAAAAGCACCCATGCGAATACTGTGTAAAGGCATCCAGTACTCTCTGTAAAATGGCTGGTGTTAGGGAAGGCATCCAGCTGTAGAAATTAGGCCAAGGTAGCTCTTCATCTGGCCAGCTCATGTGAAACCATCCAACCCATGCCAACATGGAAAATGGATGTAAATGATGATAATGATGATGATTTTCCTTGCTTGATGAAATCCATTTAAACATTTTCTACTGTTGGATGCCCTTCCTGTCACCAACCCTCTCTTGTTTCTAAGCAAGGTAATATTTCCCCAGGCCAGACATGTTTTCCTGGAAGATTGGAAATGAAGAACATCACTTGTGTGAATGTGATGTTCATTTACAACTATCACAGGATTTCAAGACAAGGACACACACACACACACACGTCTGTCCACTGTATATATATATATATATATATATATATATATACTATAAAAGGCAAATTTTCTCTGTGTGTGTGTATGTTTAAAATTCATACATTTACACAATTCCAAATTTCTTCGATTAAACAATCGCAATTAATATTCTAAATACAATTTGTTAGGTCACTGCGTCATTTTTTCACTCCAAAAATTTCCTAATAACGAATATAATCCATAAAACTACACGAGTAAACATTTTCTCTCTAATAAAATCTAATTTCCTCTTTCTAATACAAATCCTTTCAACTCCTACTTTCTCTTATGAACCTTTACGAAAACTCCAACAACAAATACAAAAAGAAAGGAAGGAGGAAAAAAAAACTATTTCAGTATCAAATCACATTTCGATACTGTAATGACAGACAAACGAAGAAGAGTGAGAGTCAAATAAACAGACACACTGCCAATCATACGTAAATACACACATATATATGTACCTATGGTTACCAATGACCTCATTCTAATTGGCGGGAATTATAAGTTTACTTTCCATTTCTAACACCGTCCTTCACCATCGAGACATCTTTCTCAAATACGATCAACAAACATTTATTCCCTACAAACTGTGAGTTTTTTTTTGAAAATCTTTTCGTAAATCTTGAGATTAACACCCGCATCACTACCTACCTAACCCTAACACTGTAGTGAAAATCGTACGAGTGTTAATCTGAAAATTTAACAATCTTTTTTAAAACACTTTTACTTACTAACCTCTTTTTTATTTAGTGTGTGTGTTGCCCATATATGTATACACTTAAGACTTAGTTGTGGGTTGGGAGTTTGATCGGCAGAGGTCATTATTATTATTATTTATTTATTATTAGGCATAACTACAGAGTTGTACCCACCAAACTTTGGAAGGTCATAACTTTCAGAAAAATGAATATTTTTTAATGAAATTTTCTATGCATATAGTATTTACTATATAGAATCCGAATACACAAAAATTTCCAGTGAAAGTGTTTTGGAATGGGGGTTTTTTCGGAGCAAGTCGTCCATAATTGTTTCATTTTTCTCTATTATGTGCGTATGTGCATCCGTAGATTTCTAATGAAGTAATACGCTGCTTCTGTTCTCTTCTACTTCTCTACTAGAAACGTTTACTTTGGAATTTACTTCTATTGAGAAAAAAAAAATCGTGTGCATGTTATTTTTAACGTAAGTTTTCTTATGACGGCTTCTGTTCACTGCCTATTACTTCATTACAAATCTACGGATGCACATACGCACATAATAGAGAAAAATGAAACAAATATGGACGACTTGCTCCGAAACACCACCGAGTGGGGGAACGCTTCTCAAAAATAACCTGCAGTTGTTTCCTTCAAAATTCCTACATGCTCGAAATGTACATACATCAAGGTATATTTGTAGAAAATTTCACAAAAAAATATTAATTTTCCTGGAAGTTAAGAAGAAGTTAAGAGGAATTTAAGTGGAATTTCCGAAAATTGTCCCCCACCCCCATTCCAAAACACTTTCACTGGAAATTCGGATTCTACATAGTAAATACTATATGCATAGAAAATTTCATGAAAAAATATTCATTTTTCTGAAAGTTATGACCTTCCAAAGTCTGGGGGGGGGGGGTACAACTCTGTAGTTATGCCTTTTATTATGATTATTTAAAATTTTTCCCACAACGGCGGCTTCGGGCAGGTGGAGTATAGTCGATTATATTGACCCCTGTGTTCAACTGGTACTTATTTTTTAGACCCCGAAAGGATGAAAGGCAAAGTCAACTTCGGCGGAATTTGAACTCACACACTCATACATACAAATATCTGTCATTCTCTTCCAAATACGATCGACAGTCAAACATTTATTCCTTACAAACTGAATTTTTTTAATATCTTTCTTAAAATGCATTTACTTACTACCATATATAGACACAGAATACACATTAATACACACATACATACAAATACTTGTCATTTTTTTAATTTAGTGTGTGTGTGTGTTGCCCATCTTAATATATAATGCTGAAGTTCTGTACTTACTAACATTTTTTTATTTAGTGTGTATGTGTGTGTGTGTTGCCCATATATATATATATATATACACTTAAGACTTAGTTGTGGGTTGGGAGTTTGATCTGCAGAGGTCATTATTATTATTATTCAGATTAACACCCGCACGATTTTCACTAGGGTGTTAGGGTTACGGTTTTTGGGTCAGGGTTACGGTTTTAGGGTTACGATGAGGGTTAGTCTTACGGTTACGGTTTCAGGGTTAGGGTTACGTAATCGTGCGGGTGTTAATCTGAAAAATCACCGAAATGTGAAAACTACCGACCCTCCAATCTGTTATAACTTTTGTTGTTCTGTTTAATATGTATATAGATTATGCCTCCAAACAAGAGAGCTTGCTGGGGAAAGAAAGCAACCCGTTTAAAAAGACAGCAACAGACTGCAGCAATTCATCACATTCCAGAAGCTGCTTTGAACATAATGCAAAACGGTGCATCATCATCTACTGCCCAATCTGATAGAATTCTAGCAGAACTGTGTAGCAACAGATCGCCAGCAATTGCTTCATCAGAAATTGCCGTCCTACCTCCTGCGAAAAGGAATTACCCTGCTATGTATAATTAAGGCAGCGCAAAAAGTTGTTTTGCACAAGCATTTGTATAGCCAATTAGATGGATGAAATTTACGTACACTTAATAATGTTTCACAAAACAGCCTTCACACTTTCCCTATTAATTTCGTCTTTTGAATTATGAACATATTTACATCATAAGGGTTTTTTCATTGTAAGGCTTTCTTTTTTAGTTGATTTTCACCTAGCAAGACTTATCGTAGATGGCGTAATAAGTCACACCCAGACAACGTCGGGTTATACTGCTAGTATATATATATATATATATATATATATTAATATATATACATGTTTGTGTGTGAGTGTGTGTACACAAACACACACACACAAGTATATATACATCTGTGTGCGCATGCATGTGTGAGTTTGTATGAGTAAATTTGTATTTCCTTTTGTCTTCTCATGTGTTTGCTGGTTGTAAACACTGACCTCTCTGTTCATGCAGTCATTTGATTGCAGTCCACAAGCAAAAATACGTCTGGTTTTCTTGATGTGCCTTGACATGTAACACAGTCTTTGTAAACCAAAGGCTCATTCAATCAGTGTTGTCTTTTTCCATTTCTCTGCATAGCTATCTCCAGGCTGTTTGTTCTCAGATACATTAGAAAGTTATTACCTTGCTTAAAAACAGGTGGGAGTTGGCCATAAAAAAATCTGTTCAACATCAAAAGAATATATTTTGCTTGCTTGTATTAAAGATAAAACCTCATCCACTTGGCTGTTTGGCCCCTGCATCAGCACAGGTTTTATTGTGTGTTTAAGAAATATTCACTTCACAATCACATGGTTCTGAGTTGGATTTCACATCTGGTCAATGTATTCTACTATAACCTTACTTGGACTCAAGTCTTTTAAGTGAAAGTGGGTAGCTGGAAACTACGTAGAGCCCACCAGGTGGACTGAACCTGTTGAGTCATGATTTCTACTTTGCTCATCACACCCTTTAACTCTCATTATACTATAAAAAAAGGCCAACTTCCACATTCAAAAGGACTTTTTGGTCAGCTGTGACAATCATGTCTTTTTTTTTCAGACAATACATCTAGAATTACATTACCAATTCCACTCTCAGTGCATTGATTACCCTAAGGCTGCAGTAGAAGACACTTTCCCAAGGTAATGTGCAGTAGAATTGAACCTGGTGCCACAAAGACTGAACTACTTAACCACATGGCAATACCACTTTGGGCCAATGACTTTAAGAATGTCCTATTTCTCACTGTGTCTCCCACCCTGTAGATTAGGTTTCTGACATAAACGTCTTATTTACCAATGTTTTCTTCCACTGTCCTCACTCAGTTACGTTTTTGTTTATGCTTCCACATGCTTGAAGCTTCTGTGCTTTCAGGCATGTGTGTGTGTGTGCGTTAAACAAATTGAAGTGTGTATTTGATTAGCTTACATGTTTGTGTTTGTGTTGTTATTTGTGCCATGATTTAGTTGTATTTAACCATTTCTCTTTAAATGCTGTTAAAGAATGGAAATTTATGTCTTTTTTAATTATGCAATAAGGGTAGGTTAAAAGATGAATTTTCATTGTTAAACACGCATTTTAGAGATAAGATAAGAATGATAAAAGGTGTGTCTTGAGTTTAGTTTACAGTTTTGAGTTGTTCTTTTCTTTTTACTAATAAACTCACTCAACACCAAATCATAATTCGCCTTCTTCAGCTTGGTGGAGGAAACAATTACAGAAGACTGTTGCAATTTTTCCCTAGCTGCTTACTATATTTTATTGTCTTTCAAAGTAAGTACTCTTTGAGTCTGTATCAAAGAACAGGTGACTTATTCTATCATGATGTTTTGAAAATTCTATTATATTGAACACATTTTTGATAACCTTTAAAAAAAGCATTAATTTGTAATTTTTAATAGAGACTATATTACAAGGCTCTTATACTGCTTTTCAAGCACTTAAAGAATTTCGAGTATTAGCAACACAGTGGTAAAATTGTAAGAGATAATGAATTCTTACAAGACAGGTTTTCTCACAATATATTTTTACAGAATTCTCGCATATCTTATCAATGATGTTATAAACAAAAGCAACAACAAAGAGCAAAAATGAAATTGGTATAAATATCTCCAAAGCACTGAGAGAGGAAGGTTTTAGATGCCATACCTCAACTTTGGTTTTTTTTTTTTTTTCATTAAATTACCTTTTAAAAGAAATATATTGTGGACATTTCATACCTTTTCCTTTGTGAATTAAGGGAGGTTAGTTAGTATGCCTGATATATTAGAGATAAACTTTTTTCAATATCAACCCACCTGAGATTTGCCCTTTATTCTGAGACACAAGACTACTTGTTTCAATCATCAGATTAATAATAGAAAGCTAGTTATTTTACTGGATCCTTACAAATTCTCAAAATCAATTGAAATAAAGGCAAGGCATTTTATTATATAAGATTAATGCATGCAGACATGCTGTGAGTAAGCTGTGTAGTAAATCGTTACATAAAGTAAGAAAAAAAAAGCATTTATAAATTGAATCTATTTTGATATGTTTCCACTAATCCTGAAGGAGTCCTGAGAGTTGGTTCTTAGCTTTGGTTATACGGTGTGAAATAGATGAAAGATATGTCCCTCTATGTCCATAGGGAACACTAATCTGCTATATATAATATTCCCAGGAATCTGTTACCTGTTCCTATTGAACTGAACTTAGTACACTTTGTCAGATTAATGCTGGTATGACAGATGTTCATTTTGCAATCGTAAAGTTTTGGATTTGATCTGGTATAGAATCTTGAGCAAGTATTTCTTATCACAGCTGCAAGTGTTGTGAGGGAAATTGAGTAGTCTGAGACCACATGGAGCTACAAAATAACTTTAAAGCACTATGGTAAAGATATTTTTCATAGGGATAGGCATCGCTGTATGGTCAGAAGCTTGCTTTGTAATCACATGGTTCCGGGTTCAGTCCCACTGCATAGCACATCAGGCATGCAGTGGAAACTTGGGCAAATGTCTTCTGTTAAAGCCTTGGGCCAACCAAAGCCTTGTGAGTAGATTCAGTAGATGGAAACTGAATGAAACTAGTTGTGTATGTGTGTGTGTGTTTGTGTGTCTTTGTCTTCTTTCCTCACCACCACTTGGCAACTGGTGTTGGTTTGCTTATGTTCCTGTAACTTAGCAGTCCAGTAAAAGAGACTAATAGAATAAGTAGCAGGCTTTTAAAATGAAGAGTCCTGGGGTCAATTCATTTGACTAAAAACTCTTCAAAGCAGTGCTCCAGCATGGTCATAGTCTGATGACTAAAACAATTAAAAGATAGGAGATTAATTCAAATAATATTGGAAAAAATTAAATTAAATGCAAAACAAAAAGTGTTTATCTGGCAACCTAGTAATTTTGTCCCTGCACTACATCTCACTCTTGAATAGGACCTTAGTTTATCACTTGGTGTCTTGGTACCTATTCTCTGACAGTTAAGTGAACTATGACAGTCCACATTTCAATAGAATGTCTAAATTACACAACATAAACTGTACATGGGTTCAGTCGCTTGCTACAGTCCAGCTCTTTACTTTCACTCTGGTTTCTACTGTCAATTTTCCACTGTTCTACCTACTTTAATCCTTTAGCATTTAAACAGGCTATATCTAGCCCAAATATTCTATTTATGTTCAAATTGAGCAGGTCTGACCTCTCACATTTACTCTACAATGTCATTCTAAAAATATACAATCATGTCATTGAAATCTCAAAGCTGTGAGGTAATGCATGATTAATTCAAAGCAATGGTAATGAATATGCATTACATTTGACAAAGTAATGCGAATACTAAAAGGTTAAATCCACAAACATCCTATTTTTACTTTGGCATAATGTGCCCAGGACTACATTCTGCAACATGTTCTTTTTTTTTAAAAAAAGTGGAGTATGATTTGGCTGTTCTTGTCAGGTCTAATCAGTCATTCCAACCATGATCTTCCCATCTTATTACCACTCCCTCTCTCCCTAACTCTCTGTCTATTTCTCTCTTTGTCTGTTCTCTCTCTCTCTCTCTCTCTCTCTCTCTCTCTTGCGTCCCCCCTCTCTCATCCTATCTTTCTTGCCCTCTCTCCTTCTCTCATGCACCCTGTACATATATATATATTTTCCAAGTAGAAACTGTTTTTTGTTTACCTTTGTCTGCTAAAATGAATATAAATCACACGTTATATGTTGTAATATTACGCAATCATACATACATATATATATATATATATATGAGAAGTTTCAGGTGTGGAAGCAAGGTCTAGAATTGAAGGGCCTTAGAGTCAACCTAGCTAAAACCAAAATCCTAATAAGTAGGAAGGTAGATAAAACACAAACCCCTTCAGGTAGATGGCCCTGCTCAGTATGTAGAAAAGGAGTAGGTAGTAACTCTATAAGATGTACCCGGTGCAAGCTATGGACACATAAGAGGTGCAGCAACATCAAAGGCAGGTTAACTAGCAAGTTAGTTTTTGTTTGTGGCAGATGTTCAGGTGCAATAAAGACTGCAAACAAACAGGAAACAACTTCTATCTCATTCCAGGGTGAAAAACTAGAGGTAGTCGATAGCTTCCGCTATCTGGGCGACCAAGTTAGTAGTGGGGGTGGGTGCGCTGAAAGTGTAGCTGCTCGAATAAGAATAGCCTGGGCAAAGTTTAGAGAGCTCTTACCCCTGCTGGCGACAAAGGGACTCTCACTCAGAGTAAAAGGCAGACTGTATGACGCATGCGTACGAACAACCATGCTACATGGCAGTGAAACATGGGCTGTAACTGCTGAGGACATACGTAAGCTCGCAAGGAATGAAGCCAGTATGCTCCGTTGGATGTGTAATGTCAATGTGAATACCCGTCAGAGTGTAAGTATCTTGAGAGAAAAGCTGAACATTAGAAGCATCAGTTGTGGCGTGCAAGAGAGACGATTGCGCTGGTATGGACATGTGGTGAGAATGGAGGAGGATAGCTGCGTGAAAAAGTGCCACACCCTAACAGTTGAGGGAACCCGTGGAAGAGGTAGGCCCAGGAAGACCTGGGCTGAGGTGGTGAGGCAAGACCTTCGTACATTGGGCCTCACCGAGGCGATGACTACGGACCGAGACCTTTGGAAATGTGCTGTGCGTGAGAAGACCCGGCAAGCCAAGTAAGATCGTTGCCAGTGCCCCTGGACTGGTTCTTGTGCGGGTGGCACATGAGATGCACCATTTTGAGCGTGGCCGTTGCCAGTACCGCCTGATTGGCTCCTGTAGGATTTTCGAGCGAGATCGTTGCCAGTGCCCCTGGACTGGCTTGTGCGGGTGGCACATAAAAGACACCATTTCGAGCGTGGCCGTTTTCGTGCGGGTGACACGTAAAAGCACCCACTACACTCTCTGAGTGGTTGGCGTTAGGAAGGGCATCCAGCTGTAGAAACTCTGCCAAATCAGACTGGAGCCTGGTGTTGCCATCCGGTTTCACCAGTCCTCAGTCAAATCGTCCAACCCATGCTAGCATGGAAAGCGGACGTTAAACGATGATGATGATGATGATGATATTCATGATATGCCTGAACCATGTAATGTCAAAACAAAATGAAGGAATAAATGTAATGCTATAACCTCATAAATTATCCCTGGAATTTCAGATTGTATGAATGAATGAAAACTGTCCACTTGTATACAATTTGTTAGCCAGTAGTTGCAGGAGTGCTTACTGAGGATACAGCTTCTTGAATTGATAAATACCCTCTTAACTGATATATATATATATATATATATATATATATATGTATGTGTGTGTGTGTGTGTGTGTCGAATCAAATAAACAAATAATAAATTAACAGACAACAAGAGGACACGCACAAGGAATGTATTAGCTTGAGGCTCGGTAAAAAGATATATATGTATATTTGTGTATGTACGTATGTATTATGTTATCATAAGCCCCAAGGCTGTGGTCATGCTGGAGCACTGCTAATGTAATTGCCTCTTTAATGACCAATCTTTTGGGACTAGCTTTTGGTGAAGGAGGGAGTTCGACACTGCAGCCCTCTTTTGAGTTTCCAATAATGCCGTTCCCATGTCAGGAATCAAATCCAGTTTGCTTGGGTGAAAGCTAGGGATCCTAACCACTATATATATAATTAAGGGATATGGTGGTTGTCTACTCCTTACACAGAGTTTGACCACCTCCTGCACCTACACCTTAGCCTGTTCATGGCGTCTGGTGTGGCTTTTTAAACCAGACAGTGTTTTGAAAAAACACCCACACAGATTGCACCTCTGATTTGCACTACCAATACCTACAAGTAAGTTCTGCTCATTATGGATCCTAACATGTCTTTTAAGACCTCCATTGGATTTTCAGACCCTCTGGCACACACCACATTCAAACGTGTTAGAAAAGGTAAGACAACAAAAGAAAGAGACCTCGATATTATGTAAATAGAGGAATTTATCTGTAAATAATATGTGACAATTATTCGGTAGCCATGATAAAAATCCGAGTTTCGGATGACGGGGCGGAAACCCATGCCACCATCTCTTCAGTTATCTGGTCAGATAACTGAAGAGATGGTGGCATGGGTTTCCGCTCTGACATCCGAATAATTGTCACATATCATTTATATATATATATATATATATATATATATATATATATAAGGCACAAGCATGGCTGTGTGGTAATAAGCTTGCTTCCCAACCACATGGTTCTGGGTTCAGTCCTACACCTTGGGAAAATGTCTTCTGCTATATCCTCAGGCCCTTTGAGTGGATTTCATGGATAGAAACTAAAAGAAGCTTGCCACACCAATCCGTACATTCGCCTATATGTAAATACTAAACCACCCTCGCTTGAAACACACACATGCTCACCCACATACTCGCCAAAACCTATACATATATGTACATATACCTATATATACCCGCATACACGGGTATACCCGCATACACACCCACACACGCATGCACTCAACAACTTCGCACCCATACACACATACGCAGAAAAAAATCATCATAGGGCTAAAGCAAAATACAGAAGAAAGTGTGAAAAAGCTATAAGGTTAAAACGCGTCTATATGCACATATTTTCGCATGCCCGCACATACATTTATATACACACGTACTCGCACACACGCACACATTCACAAGCATGCACATAAGGTTCCATGTACGTGTCTATAGATGCACAGGAAAAAAGCAGGGTGGAGGGGAGAAAACAGAAAAAATATATGTGGAAAAAATACAAAACATTAACTCTATAATTATGTAAAAAATAAGAAATCTAAGTATAGAGAGAAGAGATAAAAAGCTTATACATAGACACAATATAGAAAGCAAGTCTTATCAGTAAACTCAGGGGGACCAAAAACGTAGTTCTTTTGTCTTAGTAACGGTCAACCACACAGTAATTTCCCTTTGTTTGACGGTCATTTTTCACTGGAATTTTCAATGGCCGGATAACTGAAGAGATGTTGGCATGGGTTCCTACCCCGGCATCTGAAACTTGGAGTTTTATCATGGCTACCGAATGAGTGTCACATATTTTTACAGATATATATATATATATATATATATATATATATATATATATATATATATATATATATATATGTGTGTGTGTATATATACCTCCCCCTATCTAGAACTCTTTTTTTTTTACACACGGGAGCGAAGATATGTTACCACGAAGTAGAGAAATTTGAAAAGACAACACGAAACCGGTTATTTCTCCAAATGCAATGTTTATATACCAAAAAAATTTTATAACATTTTCTGACATAATTTAAATATATACTTTAACCATGTAACACAAGCCTTCTGTAGTTTTTTTCACTCTTGTTTATCTTTTATACATCCAACCACGTGCTTTCATATACCAATTTTCTCACATATATATATATATATATATATATATATATATATATATATATATAATAGAAATATGTTACAAAAACAAAATAGAAACTACACGTGGAGATGTAAGGGGAAAGTAAGAAAAAAAAAGTGAAAGTGAAAATGCACATTGGAAATCCCAGAAAGTAAAGGCTTTTTATGAAAAGTAATGATAGATATATACAATTAGATGAACTGAGGTAGGAATATATATATATATATATATATATATATATATATAGATAGATAGATAGATAGATACACACACACACACACACACACACACACACACTTACCAGTTTTGCACATATATTAACATACAACTCATCAAATATATAAATGGATGGTGGAATAAATTAATGACATATATGCAGAAAATAGATTATAATAAATTGGGAAAATGTAGAAGTGAGGCATTTGAAAGCAAGACACATAGGTATAAAATCTTCTGGGAAGGTAACCGTGACGGAGTAGGTGGTGCGGGCATACTTCTTGCAGAGAAGTGGGTGGATAAGGTCGTACTTAAGCTCAGGCTAGTCTTGCAGAATAGTACAGCTATAATTATATCTGCCCATGCCCCACAAGTGGGCCTACCAAATGAACAGAAGGACCTCTTTTATGATATTCTTCTGAAGGCTACCTGAAAGATTAGTGACAATGATCTCATCTTCATGGCTGGGGATTTCAATGGGCATGTCAGACGGCAGCTTGGTATCTTCCATGGGGGCCATGGAATTGGTTCCTAAAACAAAGAGGGAGCAAGGCTACTGGAGTTCTGTGATGCAAATAGCTTCTTGGTCAACAGCATTAACTTCAGGAAGCCAGCCAGCCACCCAATAACCTTCCAATTAGGTGACTCTGCTAGCCAGATCAATTTCATTCTCACCAGACAGTAGGATGCTTGGTTCCTCTTAAATACAAAGACCCTCCCTGGTGAAGAATGTACCCCCCAGCATAGACTAGTCATTAGTGATTTTAGACTCCAGGCCAGAAGGATGCAAAGAAGCAGTTGTGAAAGCTGAAGGACCCTTCATATGGTCAGAGATTTAAGGACATCCTAATTGAGAAATTTGATGTGAGAGAGGAGGAGCTACAAACTTGTGATATAGAGGGCAACTGGGAATTCCTGCAAGACAGCTTTCTGAATATCATAGACCAAATCTGTGGCTGGTGCAAAGTTCCTTTCAGACCTAGGGTAATGTGGTGGTGGTGGAACAATACTGTAGACAGGGCCATTAGAGCTAAGAAACAGACCTGGAAGAGTGGGAGCAGCAAGGAACTGTATCAGATAGCCAGAAGGGAAGCTAGGAGTCAGGTATAACTAGCCAAGGGAGAAGCAGGAAAGAAGTTTACCTATGTTCAACGTCATGAGGACCAAAGAACTGAAGGATTTCAGATTGCAAGACAGTGTGTGAGAGAAAATTGTCACAGGAGAGAAATGTGTCCGCATGGATGATGGTGCACTTGCTTTTAATGTGTCTGCAAAGAAAGAAGCTTGGAAATGCCATTATGAAAGACTGCTGGACCTGGAGAATGAATGGGAGGAAGACAGTCTGCCAAATGTGGACCTAATTGAGGAACCCGCTACCTCGTAGATGAAGCAATTTAGGATATGAAGACAGGAAGTCTTCAGCCCTTCAGGAATCAACATTGAGATGCTTAAAATATCTGGTGGTGTAGGTTATGGTCTAGTCCCCCATATTGTAAATCAGGTGGTTCATGAAGGAGTCCTACCTAATTACTGATGTACCAGCACCATAGTCAAGTGCTACAAAGGTAAAGGTGACGCTTTAGATAGAAATAATTACAGAGGTATCAAATTGTTGGCTCAGGTGATGAAAGTAATGGAGAGAGTCATAGCCCAACTAATTAGAGACAGAGTTAGTCTAGATGAGATGCAGTTTGGTTTTGTGCCAGGGAGAAGCACCACTGATGCTATATTTCTGGTAAGGCAACTGCAGGAGAAATACCTAGCCAAAGAAAAACCTCTGTACTTGACTTTTGTTAATTGGAGAAAGCTTTTGACAGGGTCCCCCGATCCCTTTCTGGTGGTCAATGCAGAAACTAGGGATAGACAAGTGGTTGGTGAGAGCCATACAAACCTTGTACAGGGACGCTATCAGTAAGGTGAGGGTGGGCAGTGAGGACAGTGAAGAATTCAGGGTAGAAGTAGGTGTTCACCAAGGATCGGTGCTCAGCCCCCTCTTGTTCATCATAGTCCTCCAGGCAATAACAGAAGAATTCAAGACAGGCTGCCCCTGGGAGCACCTCTATGCTGATGACCTTGTTCTTATAGCTGAATCACTACCTGAAATAGGGAGTAAGTTCCAGATATGGAAACAAGGTCTAGAGTCAAAGTGCCTTATAGCAAAAACCAAAGTCGTAGTAAGTGGGAAGGCAGACAAATCGCAAATCCTTTCAGGTAGATGGCCTGAAAGGATCTGTAGAAAAGGTGTAGGTAGAAACTCCGTAAGATGCACCCTGTGTAAGCTTTGGACACATAAAAGGTGCAGCAACATCAGAGAAACTAACTTTTGTATGTAGAAGGTGCATAGGTACAATAAATACTGAAAATGTGTGGAAAACAGACTCCATCAACTGCCAGGGGTGGCAAGCTAGAGGTAGTAGATAGCTTCTGGTATCTAGGTGACCAAGTTAGTAGTGGAGGTGGATTCTCCGAGAACATAGCTGTGAGAATAAGATTAGACTGGGCAAAGTTCAGAGAGCTCCTACCCCTGCTGGCAATAATGGGCCTCTCACTCAGAGTGAAAGGTAGATTGTTTGATGCCTGTATGTGAACAGCTATGCTGCATGGCAGTGAAACATGGGCTATGATAGCTGAAGGCTTGAAAGAAATGAAGCCAGTATGCATCACTGGATGTGCAATGTCAGTGTGCATGTGTGGCAGAGTGTAAGCATTTTGAGAGAAAAGTTAGACATAAGAGGAATCAGATGTAGTGTGCAAGAGAGACAACTGCGCTGGTATGGTCATGTGATGCATATGGATGAAGATAGTTGTGTAAAGAAGTGCCGATCTCTAACTGTGGAGGGAGCCTGTGGTAGGGGAAAACCCAGGAAGACATGGGACGAGGTGGTGAAGTATGATCTTCGAACTTTGAGCCTCACAGAGATAATGGCTGGTGACCAAGACCTTTGGCAATGTGCTGTGCTTGAAAGGATCCGTCAAGCCAAGTTCACTTGTATTGGTGTCACATAATGAACATCTTTTGAATGTTGGGCCTCATGGAGGCAAAGTGGCTGAGTTCCTTTCAAGCATTGGGCCTGATGGAGGCAAAGTGGTTGAGTTCCTTTTGAGCATTGTGCTTCATGGAGGCAATGACCAAGACCTTTGGCATTATGCCATGCTTGAGAAGACCCATCAAGCTGAGCAAAATCAAAGACATGACAGATACAGGTATCACACAAATTGGCACCCATGCCGGTGGAATGTAAACACATCCCAGTGTCACACAAATGGCACCTGGTGGTATGTATGTGCTGGTGGTATGTAAATGCACCCATTACACTCTCAGAGTGGTTGGTGTTAGGAAGGGTATCCAACCCTAGAAATCTATGCCAAGTCAAACTGGAGTCTGGTGTAGCCCTCTAGCATGCCAGCCCAGTCAAACTATCCA
The DNA here is from genome assembly GCF_046866305.1 of Octopus bimaculoides. Taxonomy (NCBI): domain Eukaryota; kingdom Metazoa; phylum Mollusca; class Cephalopoda; order Octopoda; family Octopodidae; genus Octopus; species Octopus bimaculoides. The sequence continues at coordinate 20,818,701 of NC_142952.1, forward strand.
ACCCATGTGAGTATGGACAACGGACATTAAATGATGATGATGATGATGATGATGATAAAAATCCTTTATACCTTAATATACACATACATTCACACATTTATATACAAACATATATGTATACATATATACATACACTTAAGCATGCACACATGCACATACATAGATACAAATAAGTATACATTTGCAGATACACACACACATAACTACATGCATATATGTGTGTGTGTGCCAGGGGTGCTGAAAAGTTCCTGGCTTTGGGTAAAAGAAAATACAGGAGGATCAGTTATGCTTTTATTCAACGTCTTCCCCTCTCAGATTCACACACTTTTTGCAGCAGTCCTTCAGTTTTTGTAAGCCCTGTAAAAGAACTTGGAAGGTTGGGCCTCTAATCAAACCTTTCACAATACCCTGAAAGCCAGAAATTTTCCATCACCCCCTCGTACATATGTATATATGCACAAATCTACATATGTATATGATCTGATCTTTGTGTATGTTTTGGCATAATGTTATCTGGTCAGTCCAGCTTTTCCTAACCATTATAACATTTCGCCTTTGCTAAACTCCGCCATAGCATACCATGCTTGATATTTTTATCCTTCAATCTCCTGCTATATACTGAAAGGGATGCTGTTCCGTGTAGCCAGATTTTGAAATGATTGAATGTGTGTCTGATATTGAACTTTAAATCTATTTTCTGTTAAATCTGCATGAGATTTACTGATGATGAAAATATTAATTGTACATGTATATGCATCATTAATTAGACAATTCACATTATAGCTATCAATAATGCCACTGGTCGTATTATTACAAATACTTGTTACTTAATGAGTTAATATTTTGTACAAGCTTAGGAGTTATGAAATAAGGCAATGTAACAGTATTCCTGTTAAAGCTGTACCTATGTTCTACTGAAAGTATTTATTGAATAAAGAAAAGCTTTTGATCATAGTGTTGCTATTTCCATATTAAATATTGGATTATACTAAATATTATGTTCTTCCTAATCCTATGCATGTAGTTAATATAATATTGGTTCTCCTTAAAACCACTACAAGCCAATGCTTCATTGTACTAGACTGAATGATCTTAAGAATCTGATAAACTAAATGATATCAGTGAGATATTTTCAACTATGTTTTTCTTAGTGTTGTGCAGATTGTTTGAAAACTTATTTATATAATAATTGGTCTCATTAATCCCTCTAATGGATTATTTTTATCCACTTAGAAAACGAAATGCAGATGTACAGTGTATACTGGATACATATGTATGTGTGCATGCACATGCATGTATACCAATGGTTCTCAACTTAGGGTTTGTGGACCCCTGGTGGTCTGCAAAGGTAGTACTGGGTGTCTATGAACTAAATTCAAAATTTCATATATATATATATATATATATATATATATACACACGCACGCACACACACACACACACACACACACACACACATAAGGATAAACATATGAAAAGGGGTCCATGGGAAAACTCATTTTAAAAAAAGGGTTGGTAACCACTGATGTATACAGACATTGAATTGTATCAAATATATGAGAGAGTGTTCATTTTCATCTAGTAGCTCAAGTTTCACATCACTGTGATCTTTAGATGAAAGTTGTTATGCATGACACCTGAGTTTCAATAAACATATATATTACATGTATACATGCATCTATTACTACTTACATTTGTTGGACTGTAGCCACTAGCGTAGCTGGTGGGAGTGGGGGGGGGCGATCTGTCCTGGGTGTCACTTTTTAAGAGACAACACTTTTGCGTCTGCTATAGGCAATATATGTTTTGTGTGGGCCCTTCCGTTTGCCACCCCAAGCAGCACTTACTCTAGCTACGCTAGTGACTGTGGTCATGCTGAGGTATTTATCTTCAAGGGTTTAGTCAATCATATTTACTAGTACTTATTTCAGTCTGCAAATGAATGCAGTCTATTACCAATAATGTAAATATTTTTTCAATTTCTATATTAATTTGTACAGTATAGGTACAGGCATGATGTGTGGTTAAAATGGTCACTTTGCAACCATGTGGTTTCAGGCTTAGTCTGACCAATGCCTTATGAGTGAAGCTGGGAGATGGAATGGTGTGGAAGTCTGTTGTGTGTGTGTGTGTCTTTGTGCCTGTGTTTGTCCCCCACACCACTTGACAGCTAGTGTTGGTTTGTTTATGTTCCTATAACCTAGTGGTTTGGTAAAAGAGACCGATAGAATAAGTACCAGACTTTAAAAAATAAGTACTGGGACTGTTTTGTTTGAAACGATGTGATAGCAAAGTAAGCATCTTAACCACACAACTATGCCTGCATCAAAATTATACAAACTATTTTTTGCTGCTGTTGTTGTTTAGCACTCATTAGCCATTTCAACTATGACCATTGTTACTTATTTCCAGAAAATCCATCTGGTACTTCATTATCCAATGTCACTGTTAAAAAGACTGTAGGCTGTGAATTGAGTAAGATTTAGCATTTCAAGTAACCACTCATTGGCTCCCACATTGGCTTTAATTGTGTCTGTGTGTAAGGAGATGGGGGTATTATTATTATTTTGCTGTGGTTTAGTTATTTATATGAATTTTTCTGCACATTTTCTAAAGGCCACCACCCACTTTGAAATATTTTCTAATCTGAAGCCCTTCCCCACAAAATTCTATAAAACTAAGACATTAATTCTTTAATCTTGATATATCTTCTTTTAAATGGCATTTAACTCTTTTCAAAAGTCAACTGAATTTTATTTTTAATTTAAATTTTACTTTTCACATGACATTTTCTTTCATTGAAGTTTCTAAGCCAAAGAACAAAATGGTTAAATCTTTTTGTTTTGGTTTTTATTTAAATGTATTTTTTAACTCTTATTAATGATGTGTTGAAATGGCTGTGAAATAGTTCACTTTTTGAATCACTGCAATCAAGAAATTACACAAGAACAGCTAGACAATATTACTTACGTGATTGTGGGTACCAATGATAAAATGATGTCTACATGGCCATTGGACTTGCTAGAAACAGAAGATAAAACTCCTCACAGACACTCTAGCCAAATCGACTACATCCTCGCCAGAAATAGGGAAAGAGGGCGGCTTATAAATGCCAAAACCTACCCTGGCGAAGAATGTACCCCACAACATAGATTAGTAGTTAGCGACTTTGGGATCAAGGCAAAATGGGTGCCCAGAATTAGACAGGCTTGGAGAAGAAGGGTGTGGAAGCTTAAAGACCCTGCAAACGGACAGAGACTTAGAGACAAGTTACTTGAAGCATTTAACGAAATAGAAGGGGATATAGCATCATACAACGTGGAAGACAATTGGAGATTTCTGCGGGACAACCTGTTGAAAGCCACCGACCAGATTTGTGGGTGGTGTAAGGTCCCCTCCCAACCCAGAGTAACGTGGTGGTGGAACAAGGAGGTAGACAGGGCTATTAGACAAAAGAAACAAGCTTGGAAGGACTGGAAGAACGGTGGTAGCAGGGAATTGTACCAATGTGCCAGAAGGGAGGCTAGGCGACAGGTTTATTTAGCCAGAGGGGAAGCAGATAAGGAAAGATTTGCCAATGTTCTGCGCCGTGAGGACCAAAGACTCGAGGTATTTCGGGTTGCAAGACAGTGTAGGAGAGAGAATAGTGATGTTGTAGGAGAGAAATGTGTTCGCATGGATGATGGTACGCTTGCATTAAATGAGGATGCAAAGAAAGAGGTCTGGAGATGCCACTACGATAGATTGCTTAATAAAGAGAATGAATGGGAGAAAGAGAGCCTGCCTTATGTCGACCCAATAGAGGGACCAGCTATCCGAGTTGATAGTACCAGGGTAGATAAAGCAATTAAGAGTATGAAGACCGGGAAAGCCCCCGGCCCATCAGGAATCACTGCAGAGATGCTCAAAATATCTGGCAGTGTTGGCTATAGCCTAGTCACCCGTATTACGAACCAGGTGATACACGAAGGAGTCATACCCTATGACTGGTGTAGCAGCATCATAGTCAACTGCTACAAAGGTAAAGGGGACGCTTTAGATACAAATAATTACAGAGGCATCAAGCTGTTAGATCAGGTTATGAAAGTTACAGAGAGGGTCATAGCCCAACTAATTAGGGAGCGAATCAATTTAGATGAGATGCAGTTTGGGTTCGTGCCAGGTAAAAGCACTACTGATGCCTTATTTCTAGTGAGACAGTTGCAAGAGAAATACCTAGCCAAGGATAAACCTCTGTACCTGGCTTTCGTTGACATGGAGAAAGCCTTTGACAGGGTCCCCCGATCCCTTATCTGGTGGTCAATGAGGAAACTTGGGATAGAAGAATGGCTAGTGAGAGCTGTGCGAGCCATGTACAGAGATGCGGCCAGTAAGGTGAGGGTTGGAAATGAGTACAGCAATGAATTCCGGGTAGAGGTAGGGGTCCACCAAGGTTCCGTCCTCAGCCCCCTATTATTTACCATAGTCCTCCAGGCAATCACAGAGGAGTTCAAGACAGGTTGCCCCTGGGAGCTCCTCTATGCTGATGACCTTGCCCTAATTGCGGAGTCACTATCAGAACTAGAGGAGAAGTTTCAGGTGTGGAAGCAAGGTCTAGAACTGAAGGGCCTTAGAGTCAACCTAGCTAAAACCAAAATCCTAATAAGTAGGAAGGTAGATAAAACACAAACCCCTTCAGGTAGATGGCCCTGCTCAGTATGTAGAAAAGGAGTAGGTAGTAACTCTATAAGATGTACCCGGTGCAAGCTATGGACACATAAGAGGTGCAGCAACATCAAAGGCAGGTTAACTAGCAAGTTAGTTTTTGTTTGTGGCAGATGTTCAGGTGCAATAAAGACTGCAAACAAACAGGAAACAACTTCTATCTCATTCCAGGGTGAAAAACTAGAGGTAGTCGATAGCTTCCGCTATCTGGGCGACCAAGTTAGTAGTGGGGGTGGGTGCGCTGAAAGTGTAGCTGCTAGAATAAGAATAGCCTGGGCAAAGTTTAGAGAGCTCTTACCCCTGCTGGCGACAAAGGGACTCTCACTCAGAGTAAAAGGCAGACTGTATGACGCATGCGTACGAACAACCATGCTACATGGCAGTGAAACATGGGCTGTAACTGCTGAGGACATACGTAAGCTCGCAAGGAATGAAGCCAGTATGCTCCGTTGGATGTGTAATGTCAATGTGAATACCCGTCAGAGTGTAAGTATCTTGAGAGAAAAGCTGAACATTAGAAGCATCAGTTGTGGCGTGCAAGAGAGACGATTGCGCTGGTATGGACATGTGGTGTGAATGGAGGAGGATAGCTGCGTGAAAAAGTGCCACACCCTAACAGTTGAGGGAACCCGTGGAAGAGGTAGGCCCAGGAAGACCTGGGCTGAGGTGGTGAGGCAAGACCTTCGTACATTGGGCCTCACCGAGGCGATGACTACGGACCGAGACCTTTGGAAATGGGCTGTGCGTGAGAAGACCCGGCAAGCCAAGTAAGATCGTTGCCAGTGCCCCTGGACTGGTTCTTGTGCGGGTGGCACATGAGATGCACCATTTTGAGCGTGGCCGTTGCCAGTACCGCCTGACTGGCTCCTGTAGGATTTTCGAGCGAAATCGTTGCCAGTGCCCCTGGACTGGCTTGTGCGGGTGGCACATAAAAGACACCATTTCGAGCGTGGCCGTTTTCGTGCGGGTGACACGTAAAAGCACCCACTACACTCTCTGAGTGGTTGGCGTTAGGAAGGGCATCCAGCTGTAGAAACTCTGCCAAATCAGACTGGAGCCTGGTGTTGCCATCCGGTTTCACCAGTCCTCAGTCAAATCGTCCAACCCATGCTAGCATGGAAAGCGGACGTTAAACGATGATGATGATGATGATGATACACATGCATAAAAAAGCAAAAGCACAACATATGAATACATACATGCATGCATACATACATAGAGAGAGGAGGGATACCTAAACACATATACACCCATGTATGCACCTATATGCATACAAACATGTAAATATAGAAAGATAGAACAAAAACCCATACACAAAAAAATAAATATAAACACATGTGGTTGTGTGGTAAGAAGCTTGCTTTCCAACCACATGGTTCCAGGCTCTGTCCCACTGCGTGGCACCTTGGACAATTGTCTTTTTCTACAGCCTCAGGCCAACTAAAACCAGCCAAAGAAGCCTTGGTTAAATAAATTTAACACACTATTTATTTCGCCATTTATAACTATATATATATATATATATATATATATATATATATATATATATATATATATATATATATATATAGGAAAATGAAAAAAAGCAAGAATGCTGAACTGGTAGCATATTTTAATAAAGATTTTTTCTAACCGGTTTTCATTGCGAAGAAGCAAATTATCAAGAAGGAGAATGAAAATGTTTTTTTACAAAGAAGTACAAAATGAAGAAAATAATATATAAAGCAATAATATATAAAAAAATAAATATACCCATACATTATATTGTCTTTGAGCTTTTGTAGTTCAATAGTAGTTCATGTATAAATTGGTAGGAAAAATAAGGATGCATGAGAGTTGAGAGTTTTGTTAGGTTTAAAAAAAAGGGTTAAAAGTTTGTGTTAAGCAGGAAATGTGGTGTCAAAGTGACCTTATTTCTCTATGAACAGACACAAACTTCCTGTTGAAAGAAAAAAAGACTTCATAACTCCAACTAAAAACACTTGTCTCCCCTTACACACACTTCCATAATAAGTAAATACTTAAAATAGTTCTAATAAAACATATTAGTTTTTCCCTCAAAGGTTAGAAGATTAAAATTACTTACGATTCTAATTATTTATCTATACTTTCGTAATTTATTAACCTTAATTAGAGTATATTTTAAATCTTGATAAACCATTGTAACAACCATAACATACTAAATTTATGTACGTATGAACATACCGGTATGGGTGTTTTTTTGTATATACGCGTGTATCTGTGAGAGATAATGTGCATATATATATATATATATATATATATATATATATATATATATGCCTCTCCGAAATCGAAAAGTCGTTCACAAAAATACGTTGGAATTTAAACATGAACAACAACAACAACAACACGAGTGACAACAACAACAATAACCGCAGCAACAACACGAATGACAACAACAACAATAACCGCAGCAACAACATGAATGACGACAATCACAACAACAACAATACCAACGATAACAGCAGCAACAACAACATGGATGAAAACAATCACGACAACAACAATACCAACAATAACCACAGCAGCAGCAACAACACAAACAATAGAGACTGCAGCAACAACAACAGCCGTAGCAACAAAAACAACTGCAACCCCATGAACACCAACAGCAACAACAACAACAGCAAAAACGAACACATGAGGACAAGCAATAGAAACAAAAACAATAACAGAGAAAAAATCGAATACAACAACAACAATAACAGGGAGAACGGACACACAGACACAGATAACCATAGGCACAAGAACACAGACAAAGGTAAGGCCATGGGGGTCAAGAGGGAGAATAAAGTTGAATGCAACAGAATTCTTGGACAGGGAGTCAGTAGACCTAAAACAGAAAACACTAGATGGGGTGGTAACAATAGCGATGGTGGTGGTGGTGGTAGTGACAGTAACAATAGTAGTGGTAGGAATAACAGGATGAATGGGAGTAGCAATAACGGCAGTAATAGTAGTAGTAGTTACAAAGAAGACAACCCCAGAGGGCCCAACAACAGGAATACTAACCTCCTTGACACTCAATTCTTCAACATACATGACAAAGCTTATGATATGAGCCGGGTATACCCCACAACATTACCCTTTAACAAAAGAGTTTGCATCCCTAAACATACTCATGACCACATGGAAGCACAGTTCACTATAGCTAGGACAAAACTTAGACAGATTTTAGAATTATACAGTAAGAGATAGAGACAGAATAAGACAGAGGCCCAACAACTTGGGAATATACCAGCAAGTGGCCTACACAAGCTCATGCAGCGCACGAAAAATGGAGAAGTGGTATGCCTTCCCACAGATAAGTCCGGCAGAATGTCAATAGACAGCCTGCCGAACTATATCCAGGCAATGCAACCTCACATCGCCAATACGAAGGTAACAACCTTACAGGCGCATGAGGAAAGAGAAAAAGTCCTCAATGCCCACATGATGATGTGGACAATTGTTCTTAGACCCCAGAAGCGCACAGCCAACAACTTCCAAACCTGGAACAATGATATCCCGACGCTGTATGGGCTCCGTAAGGACCACAAAATAACAACTAATCCTGTAGTGGGACCACCAACAAGACCAGTCTGTGGAGCGAATGTCGCTAGTAACTACAAGATTTCCTACTTCCTCTCAATGATCATACGCCCCATAATCCAGATGTCACCTGATGTCTGTGACAGCACGGAAGATCTCCTCAGCAGGATCAACGACTGCAACAACACTTGCAACCTGACAGGGTGTATAGTGGGTAGCATGGATGTGGTATCACTATACCCATCTATCGACGTGGATTTTGCAGTGGAAAAGTGCGTGGAGATGATCAACGAGAGCGAAGTAGAGTTCCAAAAAGTCAACACAGAAGAACTGGGCCTCCTACTTAGATTGACATATGACGATGTATATCTAGATAGATACGACCTTAGAGATTTCTGCCCTAGTAGACGTCTAAGAGGTAGACCACCCACAATTACCTCTATGGCTAGGAAGACCCCTATAGAGAGATGGAGTGGATGGACCAGAGCCATACGGACCCCCACTAATATCCACCAGGTAAAGAAAATGATCGCACATGCACTAGGAGCTAGTATAAAGGTCACCCTAAAAGGCCACACCTTTAAATTTAACAACAAATTATATGCCCAGGACGAGGGGGCAGCCATCGGTGTTAGTATCGCCGGTGATGTGGCCAATCTCTTCATGGTATGGTGGGACAGAAGACTTAAGGAACGCCTGACACAGAACTCCATACTCGTGAATGTGTACTCTCGATATGTCAACGATATCAACTTAGTGGTAAAGACACCCCCACAAGAGAGTACCCCTGAAATAGAAATAGAAACTAAGACTATGGAGAGCATCCAGCAAATAGCTAACTCCATCCACCAGAGTATTAAAGTTACGATAGACTACCCTACTAAACACCCTAACCATAGATTACCTGTATTAGATACTGAACTCTGGCTAGAAACTAAGAACAATAAAACCAGAATCCTCCATTCACACTATACAAAACCTATGACCTCCAAATACCTGATCCACCGGAACTCGGCTATTGCGGACAATGCCAAATTCAACATATTGATGGCAGACCTCGTCAGAGTAATGCGAAATGTCTCCTGCATGTGCGACCCTACAGAATTAAAGAGACATATACAACATTTCGTCCACCGCATGCAGTTCTCAGGTTACAGCCATAAAGAAAGGATCAGGGTATACAAAGGAGCTATGAAGAAGTTTGAAACAATCAAACGCAATGATAGGAATGGGATTTGCCCACTCTATAGGAGCAAATCATGGAACACCATAGAAAGGACTAAGAAGAAAATAGGGAAGGCAAGCTCATGGTACGATAGCCACAAGTACCAGAGCGTCATGTTCGTCGACACCACCCCTAGAGGCAAACTGGCGTACCGCTTTAGAAGGGCCCTAGACAAACTTAAGCTAAGAATTAAGGTTGTTGAAAGGCCAGGCAACCTTATTAAATCCCTTATCAGTAGAACATACCCTTTCAGTAGAACCCCCTGCACTGATAGGAACTGTATCGTATGTAGATTTAGCCCACAAACGAACTGCAAAACCAGAAATGTGGTCTATAGTATAAGATGTACAGAGGGACGATGCAGAAATAAGACAATGACATATGTAGGCGAAACAGCAAGGAGCATAGGGGAGCAGGCAAACGAACATTGGAGGGAACTTAAGGAAGGGAAGAACTCATCAGTTCTGTACCAGCACGCTGAGCAAGAACATAGAGGCTCAATCAACAACATAGAAATTAAAGTCTTATCTACACATAGCAGTGATGCAGCACTTAGACAAATTACTGAAGCTACACACATAATAGAAGAGAAACCTAGCCTGAATAGGAAACTAGAATGGAACACTAACACACACCACTAACAAACCACGCACCACAGCATGTGACAACATGTTACCCATAAACCAATAATAATATGAACAAAGTATAATACAATACATAGATAAACAAATGGAATTAAATACTACATACGTTAACAAAATTTGATTAAACACAAAAAAAACACACACACATGAACAAATAAATAAATAAAAACAAATACAAACGAACACGTATGAACAGAGAATATACACACATGCACTTACAAAAGACACAGACACATTGAAGGACACGCATGCGTAGACACATACAATAGGAATACAAAATACAAAATGGCTGATAGTTAGCAAGGTGAGACATACATAAGAAAGAAGGAAACAAAGGACCACTGATGAGGTCACAGAAGTGTGACGAAAGAACTCTGGCCGAAATAAGATTAAGATTAATGTAATATAAAGCTGAAGCAAATTAACACCAAATATACAGTGTGTTTTTATTGGCTAAACTGGCAATATGACCATCCCCAAGTACAACAATATATATATATATATATATATATATATATATATATGTGTGTATGTGTGTGTGTCTGTGTATACATATTTAGGGTTTTGTATAAAATAGAGGTGTTTTAACTGATTTTTCTGTGTACATATACGCATTATCATTTATATTTTCACTCTTACCCTTGTTTTGACTCTTATCAATATTATTTTTTTTTAAATATATAAATATGCATTTACGTACGATTTTTTGGGATGTATGGACTTTTTTGTGTAAAAATGTATTTATTAAAACATAGGTTTGTTTATATATTCAAATATGAGTGTACATGTGAATAAGTATGGGAGCATATTTGTGTAGATGTATTTTATATTTTTATTTTAAAAAAATATAAGTAAACATTTAGATGTTTGTGTATGTGTAAATATAAATGTGTGTATATGATTGTGTATACAAGTTTATGTGAGTGTGCATGTCCACATGTGTATGTATGTGTATATACACATATATATATGTATATATATGTGTGTGTCTGTGTATGTATGTGTGTATATATATATATATATATCATCATCATCATCATCATCGTTTAACGTCCGCTTTCCATGCTAGCATGGGTTGGACGATTTGACTGAGGACTGGTGAAACCGGATGGCAACACCAGGCTCCAGTCCGATTTGGCAGAGTTTCTACAGCTGGATGCCCTTCCTAACGCCAACCACTCAGAGAGTGTAGTGGGTGCTTTTACATGTCACCCGCACGAAAACGGGCACGCTCGAAATGGTGTCTTTTATGGCAACGATCTCGCTCGAAAATCCTACAGGAGCCAGTCAGGCGGTACTGGCAACGGCCACGCTCAAAATGGTACATCTCATGTGCCATCCGCACAAGAACCAGTCCAGGGGCACTGGCAACGATCTTACTTGGCTTGCCGGGTCTTCTCACGCACAGCACATTTCCAAAGGTCTCGGTCAGTAGTCATCGCCTCGGTGAGGCCCAATGTACAAAGGTCTTGCCTCACCACCTCAGCCCAGGTCTTCCTGGGCCTACCTCTTCCACGGGTTCCCTCAACTGTTAGGGTGTGGCACTTTTTCACGCAGCTATCCTCCTCCATTCTCACCACATGTCCATACCAGCGCAATCGTCTCTCTTGCACGCCACAACTGATGCTTCTAATGTTCAGCTTTTCTCTCAAGATACTTACACTCTGACGGGTATTCACATTGACATTACACATCCAACGGAGCATACTGGCTTCATTCCTTGCGAGCTTACGTATGTCCTCAGCAGTTACAGCCCATGTTTCACTGCCATGTAGCATGGTTGTTCATACGCATGCGTCATACAGTCTGCCTTTTACTCTGAGTGAGAGTCCCTTTGTCGCCAGCAGGAGTAAGAGCTCTCTAAACTTTGCCCAGGCTATTCTTATTCTAGCAGCTACACTTTCAGCGCACCCACCCCCACTACTAACTTGGTCGCCCAGATAGCGGAAGCTATCGACTACCTCTAGTTTTTCACCCTGGAATGAGATAGAAGTTGTTTCCTGTTTGTTTACAGTCTTTATTGCACCTGAACATATGCCACAAACAAAAACTAACTTGCTAGTTAACCTGCCTTTGATGTTGCTGCACCTCTTATGTGTCCATAGCTTGCACCGGGTACATCTTATAGAGTTACTACCTACTCCTTTTCTACATACTGAGCAGGGCCATCTACCTGAAGGGGTTTGTGTTTTATCTACCTTCCTACTTATTAGGATTTTGGTTTTAGCTAGGTTGACTCTAAGGCCCTTCAATTCTAGACCTTGCTTCCACACCTGAAACTTCTCCTCTAGTTCTGATAGTGACTCCGCAATTAGGGCAAGGTCATCAGCATAGAGGAGCTCCCAGGGGCAACCTGTCTTGAACTCCTCTGTGATTGCCTGGAGGACTATGATAAATAAGAGGGGGCTGAGGACGGAACCTTGGTGGACCCCTACCTCTACCCGGAATTCATTGCTGTACTCATTTCCAACCCTCACCTTACTGGCAGCATCTCTGTACATGGCTCGCACAGCTCTCACTAACCATTCTTCTATCCCAAGTTTCCTCATTGACCACCAGATAAGGGATCGGGGGACCCTGTCAAAGGCTTTCTCCATGTCAACGAAAGCCAGGTACAGAGGTTTATCCTTAGCTAGGTATTTCTCCTGCAACTGTCTCACTAGAAATAAGGCATCAATAGTGCTTTTACCTGGCACGAACCCAAACTGCATCTCATCTAAATTGATTCGCTCCCTAATTAGTTGGGCTATGACCCTCTCTGTAACTTTCATAACCTGATCTAACAGCTTGATGCCTCTGTAATTATTTGTATCTAAAGCGTCACCTTTACTTTTGTAGCAGTTGACTATGATGCTGCTACACCAGTCATTGGGTATGACTCCTTCGTGTATCACCTGGTTCGTAATACGGGTGACTAGGCTATAGCCAACACTGCCAGATATTTTGAGCATCTCTGCAGTGATTCCTGATGGGCCGGAGGCTTTCCCTGTCTTCATACTCTTAATTGCTTTATCTACCCTGGTACTATCAACTCGGATAGCTGGTCCCTCTATTGGGTCGACATACGGCAGGCTCTCTTTCTCCCATTCATTCTCTATATATATACATGAAAGAAGGTTTGAAAATGCACTTATTTTTTAAAAATATTTATTTACTTAACCGGTTTCACTTTTTTAGAAAAAGATTATCAAAAGTCTTTGAGAATAATAAAAAATGTTAAAAAACAGTTTGAGTATTAAAATGCATATATCCATTCTTTGATGATAAAATATATTTAAAGTATAAAGCTTTGTATGAACTTTGTAGTGTTACATACTGATTGTCACACATTCTCTGATATTAAGGTGAAATTGTTAAAAACAGTGTTAAAACAGTGTATGAAAATACACATATGGAAAAATACATATACATATTCTTATACATATTCTTTGACAATCGAATAAAATTGAGGAGGAACTGACCTGGCCTTTTTCTCTTGTGTATATTGAGGGAATGTTTTACTGTCTTAAGAGACAGTATGACTGGCTAGCTGGGGTGGGAGGGAAGAAGAGTTAAAGAAGATTTTTTTATTTTTGGTTGGTCTGTGACAGTCTGTCATGGTTCACTGGTTTTTGGGACTGGTTTTGTGCACATCTCTATGTGTGTGTGTATATATGTGTGTTTGTGTCCGTGTGTGTGTGTGTGTGGGGGGGGTACCGTTTTTATTGGACCCAGAGTTTATTGTGGAATGTGTATATGAGTGTGTGTTTGAGTGTTTTTTGTGTCGGTGGGGATGTTAGGTGTGTGTACGTGAGACTGTGCGTATATCTCTTTGTCTGAGTGTGTATGTGTTGTTTTGTGGTGTGTGTGTGTGTGAGAGCAACCTTATGTATGTGTGTGTGTGTATGTGTGCATCTGTGTGTGTGCGTGGGAGTGTTTTGTGTGAGTGTGGGAGTGTGTGTGTGTCTCTCTGTCTGAGTGGGTGTGTTGTTTTAAATACCTTGTGGTGTGTGTGTGTGTGTGTGTGTAAGCAAACGTATGTGTGTGATGGTTCATATGTATGTGTATGTCTATGTCTGTATGTGTGCGTGTGTGGCATGTGTATATGAGTATGTGTGTCTTTTTTATCTATGGTAGGATGGTGTGTGTATGTGTGCACTTTTGTGTGAGTGTGTATGTGTGTGATTAATATTTGTTAGGGTGTTGTGTGTGCGCATGTGTGTGTATGTGTATATGTGTTTGTTCGTGTGAGTGCGTGTGTATGTGTGTTTTTGTGTCGGTGGGGATGTTAGGTGTGTGTACGTGAGACTGTGCGTATATCTATTTTTCTGAGTATGTATGTGTTGTTTTAATCGTCCTTGTGGTGTGTGTGTGTGAGAGAGAGCGCGCAACCGTATGTATGTGTGAGGGTGTGTACATATGTGTGCGTCTGTGTGTGTGCATCTGTGTGTGTGCGTGGGAGTGTTTTGTGTGAATGTGGGAGTGTGTGTATACGTGAGTGTGTGTGTGTCTCTCTCTGTGTCTGAGTGAGTGTGTTGTTTTAAATACCCATTGTGGTGTGTGTGTGTGTGTGTGTAAGCAACCGTATGTGTGTGTGATGGTTCATATGTATGTGTATGTCTGTATGTGTACGTATGTTTATTTGTGTTGTGTGTTGGTGGGGGTGTTATATGTGTGTACGTGAGTTTGTGTGTCTCTAAGTATGTTTGTGTTTTGAGTTGTCATTGTGGTGCGTGTGTGTGTGTGGGAGCAACTGTATGTGTGTGCATGCGGGTGTATGTGTGTGTGAGCATGTATGTGTGTGTTGTATTTATTAGGTGTCCTTGTACGTTGGGTTTATCCAGGTGAGGTTTATGTGTGTTCCGTGTATGTTGGTACTGGGTATGCGTTTATATGTGTGCGTATGTGGGTATGGTTTGTGTAGTTTCCTGGTGTATATGTGTACATGTGTGTGTGCGCTGTAATTGTGAGTGATTAGTTTTGTTTGTATTGTTAGTACAGTATATGTGTGTATACGTGTGCGTGTGTTTGTGTGAGTGCGTCTACGTGGCTTGTATTTGTCGGGGAGGTGTGTCATTGTGTGTGCATGCTTCTGTGCATGTGTGCTTGTGAGTGTTTGTTGTGATTGTTGGGATTGTATTGTGTGTGTTTTTCTTTTGAGTGTGTGTGTGACATTTTTACTGGGGAACAGACGTATGGTGTTTGTATGTGTGTGTACATATGTATGCAAATATGCGTGTGTGAATATGATTTGTGGTTGCCGGAGTGGTGTGTAGGTGTGTGCATGTACCTGTTTACATATGTGTGTATGGGTGTTGGTTGTGGTTGCTACAATTGTATTGTAAGTATATATATGCATGTGTTTTTTCTTGAAATGTATGTGGGTTTGTGCTCTGGTGTGGAGATATTGTGATTGTGTGTGTGTGTATATATGTGTGTAAGTGTGTTCGTGTCGGAGGTTTGCATTGTATTGATGTGTGTGATTTTGCGTATCTGTGTGTCTTTGTTTTGGGCGTGCACCTGGGGAGGGGGCTTATGTTAGAGTATGTTGAGCTGTGGTCTGTATTTTTGAATAAGATTATTTTCCCTATTTATTCGTGTTTGGCCAGTGGTGTTGTCTGAGCATTGGTATAATGGGAAAACTAGGAATTTGGGGGACTTGTTTTGGGCACACAGATCTAAGTGCCCACTGAGTGGTATCTGTCTTGTGGTGGGATCCCTCAATTGTTGGCGGTGGACTGTCATCCTTTCTCTGAGAGTAAGGCTCGTTTGCCCTATGTATTCTTTGTGGCACCCTTCACACTTTATGGCATAAAGTAAATTTTTTGATGCACAGGTGAAGTTATTTTTTATGACAAAAGTGTGTCCCGACTGGAATCTGTATGTTGTTCCTTCCATGAGGTGGATGCAAGTCCTGCAGTTGGAACGACCACGTTTTTTGACAGTAGGTGGTGGGCTTGTGTTGGGCAATTTTGCATTTGTGAGTAGGTTTTTTAGGGATTTGGGTTGTCTTTTGCTTTTTATTATTTTATGGGTTGCGAGTACTCTTTTTAGACGTGGGTCTTGATTCAGTAGTGGGATGTTTTTGTATATTATTGTGTAAGCTTCTGCATTTCTAGGATTGTGTGTTGAGAGATATGGGAGACTATTTAACGTGCCGTGTAGGTGTTTCGGTTTTCGCAGGTCATGGGTAGCAATTGTCTTGGCCCGTTCTATTCCATTGTCAGCTAATGATGCTGGGTAATGTCTTTCGAGGAGAATTGCCTTTAGTTCTTCGAGTCTTTTATTTCGAGTTCTATAATTAGAGACAATTGTGCAAATTCTTCTCGCAAGGTTGAAGGGAATGTTTGTCTTTGTATGTTTTGGGTGATTGGAGGTGAACAGAAGGTATTGCTTGGAATCAGTCGGTTTGTAATGAATATCAGTCTCAATGCTGGTACCCATTTTTACAATGAGAATGTCAAGAAAAGGAAGTTGGTCTTGACTGTATTCCATTGTAAATTGGATATGGTTGTTGACACTGTTAATTAGAGTTTTGAAGTCAAAGAGTTGGTCGAGTGTGTGGGACCATAGGATGAGACAATCATCCAAGTAACGTTTCCAATTCTTCAACAGGTATTGGTGGAAAGACAGGCCGTATCTAGTTTTGGATTTGTCGTAGATCTGCAATTCTAAGTAGGCCATCACCAGGTTTGCATATGTAGGGGCAACTTTAGTCCCCATTGCAGTCCCTGATACCTGTCTGTAGGTGTTATCATTAAAATTCAAAAAATTGTTTTGAAGGATAAACTTAAGGCCCTCGATGATGGATAAACCCAACGTACAAGGCACCTAATAAATACAACACACACATACATGCTCACACACACATACACCCTCATGCACACACATACAGTTGCTCCCTCACACACACACGCACCACAATGACAACTCAAAACACAAACATACTTAGAGACACACACAAACTCACGTACACACATATAACACCCCCACCAACACACAACACAAATAAACATACGTACACATACAGACATACACATACATATGAACCATCACACATACATACGGTTGCTTACACACACACACACACACACCACAATGGGTATTTAAAACAACACACTCACTCAGACACAGAGAGAGACACACACACACTCACGTATACACACACTCCCACATTCACACAAAACACTCCCACGCACACACACAGACGCACACATATGTACACACCCTCACACATACATACGGTTGCGCACTCTCTCTCACACACACACACCACAAGGACGATTAAAACAACACATACATACTCAGAAAAATAGATATACGCACAGTCTCACGTACACACACCTAACATCCCCACCGACACAAAAAAACACACAAACACACATACACACGCACTCACAAACGCACTCACGCACACACACGAACAAACACATATACACATACACACATGCGCACACACAACACCCTAACAAATATTAATCACACACATACACACTCACACAAACGTGCACACATACACACACCATCCTACCATAGATAAAAAAGACACACATACTCATATACACATGCCACACACGCACACATACAGACATAGACATACATATGAACCATCACACACATACGTTTGCTTACACACACACACACACACACACCACAAGGTATTTAAAACAACACACCCACTCAGACAGAGAGACACACACACATTCCCACACTCACACAAAACACTCCCACGCACACACACAGATGCACACATACATACACACACATACATACGGTTGCTCTCACACACACACACACCACAAGGACAATCAAAACAACACATACACACTCAGACAAAGAGATATACGCACAGTCTCACGTACACACACCTAACATCCCCACCGACACAAAAAACACTCAAACACACACTCATATACACATTCCACAATAAACTCTGGGTCTAATAAAAACGGTACCCCCCCACACACACACACACGGACACAAACACACATATATACACACACACACACACGGACACAAACACACATATATACACACACACACATAGAGATGTGCACAAAACCAGTCCCAAAAACCAGTGAACCATGACAGACTGTCACTGACCAACCAAAAATAAAAAAAATCTTCTTTAACTCTTCTTCCCTCCCACCCCAGCTAGCCAGTCATACTGTCTCTTAAGACAGTAAAACATTCCCTCAATATACACAAGAGAAAAAGGCCAGGTCAGTTCCTCCTCAATTTTATTCGATTGTCAAAGAATATGTATAAGAATATGTATATGTATTTTTCCATATGTGTATTTTCATACACTGTTTTTAACACTGTTTTTAACAATTTCACCTTAATATCAGAGAATGTGTGACAATCAGTATGTAACACTACAAAGTTCATACAAAGCTTTATACTTTAAATATATTTTATCATCAAAGAATGGATATATGCATTTTAATACTCAAACTGTTTTTTAACATTTTTTATTATTCTCAAAGACTTTTGTTAATCTTTTTCTAAAAAAGTGAAACCGGTTAAGTAAATAAATATTTTTAAAAAATAAGTGCATTTTCAAACCTTCTTTCATATATATTTCCACTCGTACGGTATTCCACAACTTTACTTTATTATATATATATATATATATATATATATGTATATGTGTATGTATGTGCATGTATATATATGCATGAATGTGTATGGGTATGTGTGCATGTGTATGTATGTGTATGTACATGTATTTATATGTATGTATATATATATATATGTATATATATATATATATGTATATATATATATTTGTGTATATGGGTATATAGGTGTGTGGATGAGTGTGTCTGTGTGTATGTATGTATACATGTATACCTGTGTTGGGGGGGTGTATGTATGTTTGTAAGTATATATATGTGTGTATATGTGTACAAATCTACGTATATCTAAGCATGTATAATTGTGTATGCATTTGTATAAAACCATATCTATGCGTTATTAGGTTCTGTATGTAAGTACATATTTCTATATGTATGTGTGTGTATGTATATGTTTATGTATGTATATGTATGTGTACATTTGTGTATGTGTATACATGTGTATGTGTGTGTGTGTGTGTGTACGAATATATATATATGTGTGTGTATATGTATATGTATGCATGCACACACACATATATATGGATATGTGGATGTATGTATATGAGTATGTGTATGTATGTGTATATAAAAACACTTGAGTTATTTTTCTTTTATATATACACATATATATATGTAGATATATTTGTATGTATGTATGTATGTGCATGCGTGTGTTTACGTATGGATACATGTATGTATATGTATATGCGAATCTGTTTATTTGATTAAGTAATAGGCGTAGATGTATAGCTATGTGTATGTGCATGAATCTATTTCTATTTATACATGTGTGTATATGTAGATGGATACATATGTGTATATGGGGACACGCACACATGTGTATATTTGTATATGCGTGGGTACGTATGTGCATATGTATAAATGTGGACGTATGAGTGTGTATATATATATATGTGTGTATATATATATATATATATATATATATATATATATATATATATATATATATATATATGTATATACAAGTGCACATATGTATGTATATGTATATACATATATATATATGTGTGTGTGTATCAGTATGCATGTATAAGTGTGTGTTTGTGTATGTGTATTTATGTATGCATGTACGCTCTCACACATTTATTGGTATGTGTTGTCCAACCCACTATCCGGCAGCGTCCAATTCTCTAACGGTTTTTTTTCAAATGAATCAAGTCATAACCTTATCCATCTATTGTTTTCATAATCGGTCATAATGTCTTACGTTTAAGATGATTCCCATGCTTTCCCTGATGAGAAGGTTACAATTTTAATATCAAAGATCCCTATGGATCACACAGGTTGTAATACTTTGAAACATATGTAGGAATAAAGTATGCAATTATAACATGCGTTTTCTCCAATCCTTAAATTCTTATATATATATATATATATATATATAATATTAGGGACAAAATCCAAAATTACAGGTAAAACATGCGTTTTCAATTAATTTATAAAAAATTAAAATTAAATTGAGCCTTAGATCATGATGGGAGGGGTAACTTCCCTTGGCAAACAGGACACAGTAGTGTGTCGATAAGCCAGCTGGAGGAGATGTCCTCCTGGGGCTAAAAGCAACAGTAACATCCACCCCTAGGGGTCAGCCACACTTAAGTGGCAATATACTACACTTTATCGTGCAGTTACTGTTAATACTTCATTTAGAGAATTAACATTGCTTGTTTTCACCTTTTCGATATCAGTGAAGAATTTCACTAGAAAAGTAGATATAAGATTGCCAGGATTTTATCTCTCTCATCAAGGATCAGTGGCTATCGAACGCCGACGAAGGGAAATAACCCTGAAATCCGGATCCGTTCGTGCTGCAGATCATGGTGAGAGGGATAACTTCCCTTGGCAAACAGGACACAGTAGTGTGTCGATAAGCCAGCTGGAGGAGATGTCCTCCTGGGGCTAAAAGCAACAGTAACAACCACCCCTAGGGGTCAGCCACACTTAAGTGGCAATATACTACAAAAAAATATAGTTTTAGGGAAAATAACCAATTTTCAAGAACTCATCGATGAAAATCCACTATCACATATAGAAAAATTAATAATTAAAAGCACAAAAAATGAGTATAATATAAAGTAAAGTAAATATCATAAGATAAATATAATAAAAAGATTACACGTGTTTCATAACCAATTTTCAAATAGAAAAGAAATTTAAATTGATTAAAATCAATTGAAATTATCGAAAATAAATTCTATTCAAAAATATAGCTACTCGTCAGATCGTAAGTAGAACAATAATTAGATATATATCTCAACGAACAATAAGTACCAGATGAATTAATATGAAATACTTATTATATAAAGATAGAAAAATAATTAAAAAAATATCATAATATCAAAATAATAACCATTCAATAATCATCCCTTCATCAATTATAATAATATGTATATTATATACAAAAAACATCTTACATAAATTATCATTGTTTTAAATACAAGTTGAACGAAGTTTAAGTTTGAAATAATAAAGACGTTTATTTAATTATAATTAAAGATCAATTGAATAATAGAAAAATACAAGATTATTTATTTCTACAAACGTAATAATAAAAAATATGAATAAAAAAATTATGAATGAAAAAATTAGGAAAGAAAAAATTATTAAGAATAAAAGATTAAACTTTATATATATATACAAAGTTTTGATTTAAAAAAACTTTAACGATATTATAAACTATAAAGATTAATAATTAATCAAATATTATTAATAAAAAATAATCGAAAATATATCAACACTATTCAAATCGAAGTTTTAATATTATGTTGAAACGATACTATAACTTCTAAATAATTTAGTGTTAAATAAGTTATCTATTAAAAATAATCTATAAAGAACCAAATGAATAATATAAAAACAAGAATACATATTATTTTCAAATAGTAGAAAATCTTTAGCAAAGTGAAAAACAGTACTTATCCAAATTTTTCCGTAATTCTTTGAAACACGTGTAATCTTTTTATTATATTTATCTTATGATATTTACTTTACTTTATATTATACTCATTTATTGTGCTTTTAATTATTAATTTTTCTATATGTGATAGTGGATTTTCATCGATGAGTTCTTGAAAATTGGTTATTTTCCCTAAAACTATATATTTTATATATATATATATATATATATATATATATATAATAGAGTTATTAATATTTCTAAGTCACTCTAAAGGAGACTACGGCAGCGGTACTGGAAATTAATAGTTATCGCCAAGCCAACATGGCAGTCCCAAAATTAGGACGAAAGCTGCCGTGAATTAGCTCCAAGAAGCCATCGCCTCTAGCTAGCTATGTGACACACAAAACCTGTGTCCGTTATAACCTTCGAACAGGGGAGGTCAGCAGTTTCCCCTTGCTGGTTTGGCATCTGCAGACTAGTTTCAGGGTGTTGCCCCTTGTCAATGCAGAGTAGCCAAGCCCCAGCCAGGCGGCGCTACTGACTATCTGTTCGAAGGTTATTTATCTAATTTCAGTGGAATCTATTCACTGGTTTTCAGAAATAGAGTTATTAATATTTCTAAGTCTCTCTAAAGGAGACTACGGCAGCGGTACTGGAAATTAATAGTTATCGCCAAACCAACATGGCAGTCCCAAAATTAGGACGAAAGCTGCCGTGAATTAGCTCCAAGAAGCCATCGCCTCTAGCTAGCTATGTTACACACACACACACACGTATATATATATATATATATATATATATATATATATATATATATATATATATATATACATACATACATACATACATACATTCATATATACATATATATCATCATTGTTTAATGCCTGCCTTCCATGTTGGCATGGGTGGGACGGTTTGATAGGAGCTGACCAAGCAGAAACCTGCACCAGACTTCTGTGACTCTTTTGGCAGGATTTTTACAGATAGATGCCCTTCCTAACACTAACCACTCAGTAAAGTGGACTTAGTGCTTTCTACATGGCACAAACACAGGCAACGTCAGTTTTGGCAAGATTTTTACAGCTGGATGCCCTTCCAAACTCCACCCACTCCACAGTGTGGACTGGATGCTTTTTAAGTGGCATTTGCACTGACAGGGTCACTAAGTAACTAACAAGACAAAACTCTTTTGAGACAGGAGGAGACATTGGAAGAGGTACATGTATATATATACATATATATATATATACATATATATATATATATATATATATATATATATATATATATATATATATATATATATATATATATATATATATAATTTTATTTAAAAGAATTCCAACTCTGTCTGTTTTTTATGTTTTATTTCTATTCTTGTAAAATTAATGTGGGATATAGAATATGGAATATATAATATATAATATAAAAACTGATGGATGGTACAATGAAATGAAGTATTGAATGTCTTATTGAATATATGGAATATGTCTTATTGAATATATGAAATTTATATTGAACACTCAATATTTCATATATTCAATAAGACATATTCCATATATTCAATAAGACATTCAATACTTCATTTCATTGTACCATCTATTTTTATATTATACATTATATATTCCATATTCTATATCCCACATTAATTTTACAAGAATAGAAATAAAACATAAAGAACAGACAGAGTTGGAACTCTTTTAAATAAAATTATATATATATATATATATATATATATATATATATATATATATATATCATCATCATCATCGTTTAACGTCCGCTTTCCATGCTAGCATGGGTTGGACGATTTGACTGAGGACTGGTGAAACCGGATGGCAACACCAGGCTCCAATCTCTCTCTCTCTCTCTCTATATATATATATATATATATATATATAGGGCTTGGACAAAATAATGGAAACATCTAGCATCATAATTTTGAAATATCTATAAAACTCTCAAAAGCTTGTTTATTTATTTTTTTTTTTCTGATTTATCATTAGTGTTGCTTAATATGTTTTGTTAAAACTGCTGTTTCTTTTCACATATTATCAGAAAAAGGTAACTAGAATTCATTAAAATGACAGATCTATCGGACTTTCAAAGAGGTCAAATTGTTGGTGTTCATATGGCAGGCGCTAGCGTAACAAAAACAGCTGAAATGCATGGTGTATCAAGAACTACTGTCTCAAAAGTAATGACAGCCTTGTTGAAACAAAATTCGAGAAGAAAACCAAAAGTTTCAGATAGGGACTGTTTCACTCTTATGCGAATTATTAGAAAGGATCACAAAAGTACAGCTCCCAAAATTACTGCAGAGCTTAATGACCACCTTGAGAAACCAGTTTCCACAGAAACTGTTTGCCAGGAGCTGCACAAACCTGGATTTCATGGGAGGGCTACAATCAGAAAACCACTACTTTCAAAAACAAACGTCGCAAAGCGTTTAGAGTGGAGTAAAGACCTACAGAATTGGTCCCTTGAGCAGTGGAAGAATGTTATTTTCTCGGATGAGTCATCCTTTACCTTATTTCTGACCACTGGCTGAATGTACGTTTGAAGACAGCCAAAAGAAGCATTTGACTCAGACTACCTTCTTCCAACTGTTAAACATAGAAGAGGATCTGTGATGATTTGATGGGCTGTATCTTGGAAATCCGCCAGCCCAATGGTTTCTCTTCATGGCAGAATTAATAGTCAAGACTATTTAAGCATTTTATCTGATCAAATTCATCCTATGTTTGTGGAACTGTTTCTGGAGGGAAACGCAATCTTTCAGGATGATAATGCATCAATTCACACACCTAAGGTTGTTACTGAATGGCACAAGGAACATTCTAATGAAGTTTAACATCTCATCTGGCCACCATAGTCCCCAGATCTCAATATCATTGAACATTTATGGTGCATTTTAGAAAAACAAGTAAGGAGTTCATTATTTACATTATATACATTATTTACATTTGACGGATATTTGTCCTAATCTTGTTTGTTGTTAACACAACGTTTCAGCTGATATACCCTCCAGCTTTCATCATGTGTGTGTATGCATGTACATATGTGTATATGCATCTGCACGGATATATATGTATGCATGTATGTATATATCTATTTATCTCTATCTATCTATCTATCTATCTATATATATATATATATATATATATATATACCAACGGACATTTATGCAGATATAGCAATTTAAAGGATAAGCCTGTTATAATGGACTTTTCCTTTTTCTCTCTCTTTTTCTTTTTTCTTTGTGATGTAATCTTGAGACTGAAAATGTTTACGGCTTTAAACCATCCTTTATATTAACAATATATACTGATGTAATGACAGTTTGTGTATAAAGCTTGAAAGATGTGTACCGCGATATCCTTTGTGTTCTGTTTTCAATTTACGTTTAATATATACATACATATATATATATATATATATATATATATATATATATATATATATATATAAATTCAAAAAAGGATAAAATTCTTTCACAAGAATTTTATCAAGAAGCCAGTGTGTAAAAAAATTCATAAGGGAAATTTCTATTCCCAAGAATATAATTATTCGTTTATATTTATATAAAGGGCATTATTACAGAAAAATAATAACGCCACACAGTGGACTTCTCAAAATAACCACATTTAGTACCTAATGCGAAGAAAAAACAACCAACAGAAGATGACCAACTTTCTTTTAAATAAACTTAATTGTGTATCGACCGATTTCGCGATTACTAGAATGAATCTAGATTTCGTTCATCAGCACAATATTGTCCCAAA
Organism: Octopus bimaculoides; assembly: GCF_046866305.1. Taxonomy (NCBI): domain Eukaryota; kingdom Metazoa; phylum Mollusca; class Cephalopoda; order Octopoda; family Octopodidae; genus Octopus; species Octopus bimaculoides. The sequence continues at coordinate 20,844,134 of NC_142952.1, forward strand.
AATATATATAAATAAACAGAATTCTCACCTCACCAAAACCGAACAACTACGTATCCGACAGAGTAAAGGGAATGAAGTTTATCTGTATATATCTTCATCAAAGAAGCGGGAAATACTTCCGGGTTGTTTTTGGGTACCCATGTGGAGACAGGAATAAAAAAATTCAACATTGAATGTATTCCGTGTATATATTTGATAAATAAATTCAAAAAAGGATAAAACTCTTTTACAAGAATTTTATCAAGAAGCCAGTGTGTAAAAAAATTCATAAGGGAAATTTCTATTCCCAAGAATATAATCATTCATTTCATCATCATCATCATCGTTTAACGTCCGCTTTCCATGCTAGCATGGGTTGGACGATTTGACTGAGGACTGGTGAAACCGGATGGCAACACCAGGCTCCAGTCTGATTTGGCAGAGTTTCTACAGCTGGATGCCCTTCCTAACGCCAACCACTCAGAGAGTGTAGTGGGTGCTTTTACGTGTCACCCGCACGAAAACGGCCACGCTCGAAATGGTGTCTTTTATGTGCCACCCGCACAAGCCAGTCCAGGGGCACTGGCAACGATCTCGCTCGAAAATCCTACAGGAGCCAGTCAGGCGGTACTGGCAATGGCCACGCTCAAAATGGTGCATCTCATGTGCCACCCGCACAAGAACCAGTCCAGGGGCACTGGCAACGATCTTACTTGGCTTGCCGGGTCTTCTCACGCACAGCCCATTTCCAAAGGTCTCGGTCCGTAGTCATCGCCTCGGTGAGGCCCAATGTACGAAGGTCTTGCCTCACCACCTCAGCCCAGGTCTTCCTGGGCCTACCTCTTCCACGGGTTCCCTCAACTGTTAGGGTGTGGCACTTTTTCACGCAGCTATCCTCCTCCATTCTCACCACATGTCCATACCAGCGCAATCGTCTCTCTTGCACGCCACAACTGATGCTTCTAATGTTCAGCTTTTCTCTCAAGATACTTACACTCTGACGGGTATTCACATTGACATTACACATCCAACGGAGCATACTGGCTTCATTCCTTGCGAGCTTACGTATGTCCTCAGCAGTTACAGCCCATGTTTCACTGCCATGTAGCATGGTTGTTCGTACGCATGCGTCATACAGTCTGCCTTTTACTCTGAGTGAGAGTCCCTTTGTCGCCAGCAGGGGTAAGAGCTCTCTAATCTTTGCCCAGGCTATTCTTATTCTAGCAGCTACACTTTCAGCGCACCCACCCCCACTACTAACTTGGTCGCCCAGATAGCGGAAGCTATCGACTACCTCTAGTTTTTCACCCTGGAATGAGATAGAAGTTGTTTCCTGTTTGTTTGCAGTCTTTATTGCACCTGAACATCTGCCACAAACAAAAACTAACTTGCTAGTTAACCTGCCTTTGATGTTGCTGCACCTCTTATGTGTCCATAGCTTGCACCGGGTACATCTTATAGAGTTACTACCTACTCCTTTTCTACATACTGAGCAGGGCCATCTACCTGAAGGGGTTTGTGTTTTATCTACCTTCCTACTTATTAGGATTTTGGTTTTAGCTAGGTTGACTCTAAGGCCCTTCAATTCTAGACCTTGCTTCCACACCTGAAACTTCTCCTCTAGTTCTGATTTATATTTATATATATGTATGTATGTATGTATACGGACACATGTATGCTTGTATATATGTGTGCATATATATATATGTATGTGAATATATATGTATATATTGTCAATATATATATATATATATAGGCGCAGGAGTGGCTGTGTGGTAAGTAGCTTCCTTACCAACCACATGGTTTCGGGTTCAGTCCCACTGCGTGGCACCTTGGGCAAGTGTCTACTGCTATAGCCTCGGGCCGACCAAAGCCTTGTGAGTGGATTTGGTAGACGGAAACTGAAAGAAGCCCATCGTATATATGTATATATATATATGTGTGTGTGTGTGCTTGTTTTTGTGTTTGTCCCCCCACCAACGCTTGACAACTGATGGTGGTGTGTTTACGTCCCTGTAACTTAGCGGTTCGGCAAAAGAGACCAATAGAATAAGTACTAGGCTTCCAAAGAATAAGTGCTGGGGTCGATTTGCTCGACTAAAGGCGGTGCTCCAGCATGGCCGCAGTCAAATGATTGAAACAAGTAAAAGAGTAAAATAGTAAAAGAGATACAATAAGAAATTAAAGAAGGAAAATGCACACACTTTACATAGTTTTAATATAATTTTTGATATATCTTATATTGTGTTTACTGACCAGGTTTGCTTTTACTAATCATGACATTTAAAATTTATTTAAATACGTATTTTCTTAAGAAAAATTTTTTTAGTCCATATTGTGTGTGGAGTTTATGAATGAATAATTGAACAAGCAGAAAAATGTAAGGGGAGGTAATTGGTTATCATTATGATTGTGGACAGAGGAGACAATTGTTTGTCTTTCGGTGGGTGGGGTGGAATATATATATATACAAAAAAATTCAAAAAACTAGAGTAGTGGGGAGAAATATGTACAGTGATGGGTATTTATTCATGAATTAAAATATGTACAGTGATGGGTATTTATTCATGAATTAAAATATGTATAGAGCTCAAAGTTGGTTATGCTTGCATATTTAGACGTGTTCTGTATTTTTCGATGAATAAATTTTCTTTCCAGTTCTGTATTTAAGAGATGAGAAATTATGTACACTATGTATATCATTTACATTTGACAGATATTTGTTCTCACCTTGTTTGTTGTTAACATAACATTTCGGCTGATATACCCTCCAGCCTTCATCAGGTGCCTTGGGGAAATTTTGAACCTGGGTTCTCATTCCTACGGTATTTTTCGATATTATTATTATTATCATTATCTTGGAGTTAGTAGCCCACGCTCTTAACCGCGGCATATGGCATAGTGGTTAAGAGTGCGCGATACAGTACGACAGCATAACGAAGGATCAATGGGCTTGCAGCCCGATCCGGAGTAAAATTGCAACGAAAAAGCATGGGAAATCATGCCCCCATGATCCCGGACCACGGGGGGAGAATAAAGGATCAAATAGGGACGGAAAAAAATGAAACAGACTTGGACCGGAAATGGATAATGAGAAAGGATGCGGTAAAGGATTGGTAGACGAGGAATTCAGCTGCTGCGGAAAGGTGTTTGCTAGTTACATCGGGATCAGAATCCACCAAGGGAAGGTATGTCAGAAGAAAGTAATTCAACAGCGCTGGTTGATGAACCATAAGACGTGTGGCCAGAACCTCCGGGAAAATAACCACAGCGAGGGACATTCCACAGTTGAATTAGAACAGTCACAAACAGTGATAGGCGTGAAGAAGACAAAGATTAAGTGGCTGAAAGCAAATGACGCAGCAAGTTATAAAAAATTTGACAACGAGGTATCAAGAATGACCACCAAATTCAAAGGCAACGACGAACAAAAGCTCGAGAACCTGGCTTATACAATCTACCAGGAAGGAGAGAAAAGATTTGGACTGGAAACAACAGGAAGGGTAGAATCACCGGCAAAGAGCGGACCATCGAGGAGAGAAAGACGGATTGCAAAGATTTGAGAAGAGAAGAAAAAACTCAGAACCAGATGGAGGGATGCAAAGGAGGAGGAAAGCGAAGGGCTAAAGCAGCTATATGAAGAAATAAAAAAGAGGCATCGAGAACTACTGAGAAAAGAAAGAAGGAAGAACAGAAGAAAGGAGAGAGAAAAGAACTATCGTAGCTTTGTGAACAATCCCTATCAATATGCGAAACATTTATTTACTGAAAGTAAAAGCGGAAAATTGGATTGCACGAAAGAAGAGCTCGAACAACATCTTAAAGAGACGTACAGCGACTCTGACAGAAATAAAGTACTCCCAGAAATGCACGGACTGAAGAAACCACCTGAACCAAGGGTATTTTTCGATTTGAGTGACATCAAACGGAAAGAAATAGAAGAGTTCATAAAAAAAGCAAGAGCAAAAAGTTCACCAGGGAACGACGGTGTGAGCTACAAGGTTTACAAGTATTGCCCGAAATTGCGTTTACAGTTATTTTCATTGATAAGAGAAATGTGGAAGAAGAAACACGTAGCGGAGCGATGGTGTATAGCTGAAGGTATCTATTTACCTAAAGAGAAAGATGCAAAAACACTAGGACAATTTAGACCAATTTCATTATTAAATACTGACGGGAAAATCATGTTTGGAATCATTGCTAGACGAATCATAAGATTCATACAGCATAACGGGTACGTTAATGAAGCAATCCAAAAAGCTGGAATCCCTGGGTGCATAGAACACGCATTTGCCATCTGGGAAGCTATCACCTGTGCAGAATAACTGAAGAAAGACCTGCACATTGTTTGGCTAGATCTTGCCAATGCATATGGATCTGTTCCACACGTGGTAATCAGAGCAGCGATGGACTTCTTTTGGATTCCAAAAGGTGTTCAACAAATGCTCATGTCCTACTACGACAACATGAGGATGAGATTTACAGCAGGAGAGTTCACAACGGAGTGGCAACGGCTAGAAGTAGGTATTGCAGCCGGATGCACGATATCAGTCATCTTATTCGTGCTAGTCATGGAGATGTTACTAAGGTCAACAAACTGTGAGAAAGCTGCTATAAAGACACCATTACGGGCTTTTATGGACGACATCACTCTACTATCGGAAAGTAGAGAAGCAGCAGAGGGAATGTTACAGCGGTTGGATGAACTAATAGGATGGGCAAGAATGAAATTCAAAGCCAAAAAATCTCGAAGCGTGGCTTTCGTGAAAGGAGTGCAAGAAGAAGTGAAATTCAGGATAGGAGGTGAAGACATACCAACAGTGAAAGAACAACCAGTAAAGAGTCTCGGCAGATGGTATAGAGACTTATTAAATGATAAGAAGCAAGGGAAAGAGACACACGAGTTAGTAGAACAAGGATTAAAGGCAATTGACAGAACAACGCTGCTGGGAAAATTCAAATGTTGGATACTGCAATTTGGACTGTACCCAAGGATAATGTGGCCATTGCAAATGTACGAAATAGCCTTGAGTAGAGTAGAAAGGATAGAACAAAGATGCAGTGTGTTTATCAGAAAATGGCTTGGTCTGCCGAAACCACTCAATACAACTGCACTATATGGAAAACCCGTGCTGCAACTTCCAATAGCATCGATCACCGAAGAATATAAAGCAGGAAAGGCGAGGACAGTAATGATGCTAAGGTATTCAAAAGATCAGAGCATCCGAGAAAACCCTCCAAAGGTACGAACAGGGAGGAAATGGAATGCAGAAGAGGCAGTAAACAGGGCGATCGGAATACTAAAACATGCTGATATAGTTGGAGCAACGCAAGAAGCAAGAGCCGGCCTAGGAACGAGCAGTTTCAGGCCATTTTGCAAGTGCAGTGTAAAAGAGCTGAAAGAGGCAGTGATACATGAAGTGAGAAAGGAGGAAGAAGAAAGGCGGAATGTACATTTGGTGCAATGCAGTCAACAGGGGCAGTGCCTGAGATGGGAGGAAAACGTGGTCAGTCGCAGAATCTCATGGAAGGAACTTTGGGCTTGGGAACAAGCAAGAACAGCTTTCCTGATCAAGTCTACCTTCGACGTTCTACCCTCACCGGCGAACTTAGTTCGATGGAACATAAAAACAACCGATGAATGTGGATGCGGGGAGAAAGCGACGGTGAGACACATTCTGTCAAGCTGCAGACTAGCACTGGAAAGGTATACATGGCGCAATAATCAAGTCCTTGGCGTCATAAGTGCAGCACTCAAGGAGAAGATCGAGGGATACAAGAGAGGAGAGTACCCCAAAGTGGAAAAGCGCAGGAAAATATAATTCCAGAAGGAGGGAAAAGGACATAAGATCAGGCCTCCAAATAAAATATATGAGATAGACGAAAGATGGAAGGGATACTGGGAGCTGGCCACGGATTTGGGAAGTCTAGCAATTTTTCCACTTATAAAAACAACAAAAAGACCAAACTTAGTCATATGGAACACAGAACAGAGAATAGGAATTTTGCTAGAACTGACAGTACCATGGGAAGAAAACATCGACAATGCAAAAAAACGAAAGGAGAAGAGATATGAAAAACTAATCGAAGAGTGCAGAGAACAGGGATGGACTGTCGAGTACTACCATCTGGCAGTGGGGGCTAGAGGCTTCATTGAAAGAAAAATGACAACGCTATTCAAGAGAAGATTTGCGTTTTCAAACTCGGAACTGAGAAAACTGATAAGGAGGATACAGGAGGCGGTCGAAAAAGCTAGCTTCTATATATGGCTGAAGTGGGAAGACCGAATATGGCTTGAAAGTCATAACATGTCTAGGTGAGACAGGCTGACACTGAAGTGGCTTCCCGTTCTCCATTGTCAGTTAAAGTTCAGACAGTGTCATGTGACAACTTGCTGGGGCTACTTGCTGGAGCCTAGCAGCGGGAAGTTTAGACAGTGTCATGTGACAACTTGCTGGTGCTGCCTACTGGACCCTAGCAGCGGGAAATTTAGACAGTGTCACGTGACAACTAGCTGGGGCAGCCTGCTGGAGCCTAGCAGCAGATATAAAAAGGGGAACTTGACATGACGATCAGTCGGACGCTGACACTCGTTGATGCTGCATCGAAGAGGCCAGGGAATAGAAGAAAGAAGACATGCACCCAACACCAGAGCTGAAGACACCTCCGAAAGGAGGGGCCCCGCCACGTCAAAACGGTAGAGGAGTAGGGGCCGAAACCGGACGTGGTTCCTCCTGATGATGTCTTGAGCTAACTGGATCCTATAAAGGAGCTGTTGTGGTAGCAGACCACGAAACATGGTTGAAATTCTTCCACCCCAAGATTCTGAATTCAATACCAGGCAGTGACCTGAATAATAATAATAGCATTGAAAAATACCTTAAGAATGAGAACCCAGGTTCGAAATTTCCCCAAAACACCTGATGAAGGCTGGAGGGTATATCAGCTGAAACGTTGGATTAACAACAAACAAGATGAGGACAGATATCCATCAAATGTAAATAATGTAAATTTTCTTAATTTAAACGTTCTTGTATAGAAATTCTATCTTTGCACTGGTAGAAGGGGAAAAGTGTGAAATTTGGTTTGATGTTACCTGCACATCTCTCTATGAGTTCACTTAAAGGAATCTATCTGTATTGCGGGAACCAGATCTGCTCTTTATGTAGAGTGGGTCTCCATCTCAATGTCATATTCGTCTGTCCTGTATAGTGATGTCCACAACCCAAGTGGGTTATTACAAGTGGATTCTCAGAGGCACAAGTGAAATTGGTTTTAATTGTGAACTTCTGTCCTTGTTTGAAAAGGAAATCTGAGCCTTCAAGTAGGTTGGGGCATGCTCCACAGTTTGGGCATCCACATTTTTTAACTTGGTTTCATGGTTGTTATGTAAAGCTTCGCATTTGTTAGAAGTGTCTTTAGCGATTTGTGTTGCTTTTTGCATTTGATGAATTTATGTGCTTTCAGGATGTTTTTTATTTTAGGGTCTGTAGTTAGTAAAACACTAAAAACACTAAGGACAACCAAACTTAACACCAACCCTCATCTTAAAATACTACTGTATATATTAACTCACAACCCTAGAAACAATGAGGCGAACAACACTATTAAGTAAAATCTTCTTTTACTAACTAGAGACCCAAAAATGAACAACATCCTGAAAGCACATAAATTCATCAAATGCAAAAAGCAACGCAAAACTTAACCATTTGGCACAACACACCAATAGAATAAGTACTAGGCTTACAAAGAATAAATCCTCAGGTCAATTTCCTTGACTAAAAGCGGTGCTCCAGCATGGTCGCAGTCACATGACTGAAACAAGTAAAACAATAAAAATCAACGCCATGTTGATCCCTATCAACACTGGGTATCTCTATTAGTAATATCTAAGTACAGAAAGTAATATAGATAATAATAAATAAATGTCTTGTATGAAAATTATGAAACATTTACAGAACTTCAGTATATACACTGTTTTTAACACTTTTCTTTGGAGCGTATATGAAGAGTTTCTGTGGGCTTCCTCCTCAGGAACAACCTTCATACAATTGACCATGTGAGAAATAGCTCTCTTCTAGATGGAGACCAACAACCTGCAGTGTTTGGTATTGGGACTTGTTAATGGTCATTGCATAACCGACTCTTACTAGGAATTGCAATCGTTTGAAATGAAAAGGGACATCTATTGGTATTAGTAGTATTCTAGGTATACATACGATATCTCCCTCAGCACATCCATTGAGGGTTTTTACTTTGATAGTTCAGTTACAACCATATGTGAACCATTGCACAATCATAGCTGATCCAAGATTCTGAGAAGCATGATGATTGTGCCCTTCTTCAATTCAAGGTTGTGTGGTGGCATACCAGATGGTTCCAGACTGTTGAGGAAATCAACAGGCTAATGAACAGCATTGTCTTCGTCAACAACTTTGCCGATAGATTTATAGATGTGGCTACCTCCAGGGATCATCTGTAAGATTTTTGTTGATGGTATTTACAGTAATGTTTTGGGGGTTAAGATTGTGTCTCACTTGTTTTTTTCTCCTTAACCTCCTTTCTATCTGTCTCACATGTTTTCTCTAGAGAGAAAAAGACGTAGAAGTAATGAGAGAGAGACACATATACAACCAGAGAGAGATAGAGAAAGAGTGGGACATATAGACAGAGAGAAAGCAGAAGTCCAGCGGTGACTTCAAAGGAATTGATGTAATGTATAAACTTAGAAAAAAAAGTTGGAGGTGGATTGAGTGATAGGTGGAGTAGACAAGCAAAACCTGAAATATTATCAATCTTATTTAGCATTTTCAGTAGTCATTGTACAAACAAAGAAACAAACTTTGCTTTCTATAAGGATATATATATATATATATATATATATATATATGGAGGGAAGTTATGGAAGAGGGAGACCCAGGAAGATATGGGACAAAATATTGAAGGCTAATCTCAAAACACTGAGCCTTATGAAGGAGATGGCAGAGGACCAACATATGTGATGCATTGCTGTTCTCAAGAAGACCTGCCTACCACAACTGAATTGAGATCCTAAAACCAAAGTGCCACATAAGAAGCATTGATCTGGGTGATGGTGCCAGGTAATAGCACCCAGTACACTCTATAAAGTAGTTGGCATTAAGAAAGGCATCCAGCTATAGAAATCCTTTAGCATTTAAACCAGCTAAATCCGGCACAAATATTCTATGTATTTTATGTTCAAACCAGCTTCTCTCACTTTCCCTACAATTTCATTCTAAAAATAAACAATCACATCATTGAAATCTCAAAGCTATGATATAATGCAAGATTAATACACAATGATGGGAATAAATAAGTATTACATTTGACAGGATAATCTGAATGATAAAGGGTTAAAGAAAAAAAAATGAAAAACTTACATGACTAAACTTTCCAGAAACTTTAACTGGTCACCTGACATTGAGAACTGCAGAAGTCACTTATGTCTTGAATTTTATATTCCATCTAAATTCCAGACATTATAAGCTTTTTGTTCTTTTACATCATACCTGGTATTCCTAAGACTGTCACCAGTTGATTAAATTCATTCACATGCTTAGTCTGGTACTTATATAATCAATCTCTGTTTATCAGCTGGCTAAGTCTGCCTTTAGGTTAAAGGGATGTAACTCAACAATGTACTTTGTTTACATACTTTTTTACTCTCACTAACACATCATCATCATCATCATCATCATCGTTTTAACATCCACATTTCCATGCTTATATGGGTGGATCATAGTTATTGAGCAGGTCTTCTATAGCTGGATGCCTTTCATATTGCCAACCCTCACCAGTTTCCAAGCAAGGTAATGCTTCTGCATGGTCAGAGATGTTTTTGCAGAATATTGGAAATGAATGATATCACTTCTATGTCAGTGACACTCATTTACAACTATTTCATGATGTCAAGGCAAGGAGACACATACATACATACACTCACATTCATGTACACACACACGCATGTGCACACACACGCACACACACATGCTCACACGCGATAAGCTTCTCTAATGTCTCCCTCTACCAAATCCTCTCACAAGGTGCTTTGATTGGCCTACGGCTATAAGTAGAACACATTTTCCCAGGGTGCTATGCAGTGGGACTGAACCCCAAACCATAGGAATGGGAAGCACACATCTTGATCACAGTCACACCAGCACCTATGTTTGAAAAAAGAAGACTAGAGGAGCAGAAAATATCTTTTTTTTGTGTCTTTGCATTATTTTATTTCAGTATTTTTTTTTCTGTATCTTTTCAGATTGATCTCCCAAATCAACATAATCATTTTATGCCATAATGATACATCTGAAAATAGTTCCATTGTACACAGTGGTAAGTATACAACCTCCCTGATTTATGTTTAGTAAATTATATGTTCATGCATATATGTCCATCTGTGTGTTTACTATTATGCTTTCAAAGACATATGGTAAATGTTAGCAGCAAGAAGGGTCTCCAGTTGTAAAACACTGCTTTGATTATATATTTATCTAAGTTATACTAGCATAGAAAGTGGATTTTAAAATGAATGAATGAATGAATATATATCACCAGCTGGTGGATGATCTGCTTGGGGTTAAACTAGTAGTAACATGGAACAGCCACAGTGATGTGGTGATTAACTTTACTTGTTGGTATAGTTACTACTCTCATCTCTTATTGAGATTTTACAACTAACTATTTTGCATGTATATATATATAGTGAGAATTTACAAAAAAAAAACAAAAGATGAAGATGGGTGTGTAAACAACAAACAGATGTATTAGTTTAACAATCGGGAAGTGCGGATGTCTTTTACGTTTCAAGCCTACGCTCTTCAACAGAAAGGAACACAGAAAATAAACAGGGAGAGAAAATAGAAATATATGTATATGTATAGAGTGTTATATATATATATATATATATATATATATATATATATATATATATATATGTATATGTATATACACATACAGTGGGAGTTGTATTGTAATCACTTTAGGACATAATCTATTTGCTAACAATAAACAACAGATAATTGTTATTTATTGTTGATATCACTGAGCAAACAATATACAAATACTCATCATCATCGTCATTATCATCGTTTACCGTCCGCTTTCCATGCTAGCATGGGTTGGACAATTTGACTGAGAACTGGCGAACCAGATGGCTGCACCAGGCTCCAATGTAATCTGGCAGAGTTTCTACAGCTGGATGCCCTTCCTAAAGCCAACCACTCCGAGAGTGTAGTGGATACTTTTACATGCCACGGGCACGAGGGCCAGTCAGGTGGTACTGGCAATGGCCACGCTCAAGTGGTATCTTTTATGTGCCACCTGTACAGGAGCCAGTCTAGTAGGACTGGCAGTGACCGCGCTCAAATGTTTTTTCACATGCCACTGGCAAAAGTGCCAGTAAGGTGACGCTGGTAACAATCATGCATGAATGGTGCTTTTTACGTGGCACTGGCAGCGATCACGCTCGGATGGTGCTCTTAGCGCTCCACTGGCACGGGTGCCAGTCATTGAATTTGATTTGATTTCGATTTCACTTGCCTCAACAAGTCTTCGCAAGCAGAGTTTAGTGTCGAATGAAGGAAAGGTACACATAAGTGGGCTGGTTACACTCCTGGCATAGGCTATTGGTTATGGTCTCACTTGGCTTGCCGGGTCTTCTCACGCACGGCATATTTGCAAAGGTCTCAGTCACTAGTCATTGCCTCGGTGAGGCCTAATGTTCGAAGGTCGTGCTTCACCACCTCATCCTAGGTCTTCCTGGGTCTACCTCTTCCACAGGTTCCTTCAACCGCCAGGGTGTGGTACTTTTTCACACAGCTATCCTCATCCATTCTTGCCACATGTCCATACCAGTGCAATTGTCTCTCTTGCACACCACAACTGATGCTTCTTAGGTCCAACTTTTCTCTCAAGGTACTTACACTTTGTTGAGTATGCACACTGACATTACACATCCATCAGAGCATACTGGCTTTGTTCCTTGCGAGCTTACGCACGTCCTGAGCAGTCACGGCCCATGTTTCACTGCCATGTAGCATGGCGGTTCGTACACATGTGTCATACAGTCTACCTTTTACTCTGAGTGAGAGGCTCTTTGTCACTAGCAGAGGTAAGAGGCTCTCTGAACTTTGCCCAGGCTATTCTTATTCTAGCAGCTACACTTTCAGTGCACCCTCTGCTGCTACTGACTTGGTCACCTCGGTAACAGAAGCTATCAACCACTTATAGTTTTTCTCCCTGGAATGTAGCGGAAGTTTTTTTCTGCACATTTTCAGTGTTTATAGCTCCTGAATATCTGCCACATACAAAACTATCTTCCCAGTTAGCCTTCCTTTGATATTACTGCACCTCTTATGTGTCCATAGCTTACACTCGGTACATCTTATAGAGTTTCTATCTACGCCTTTTCTACAGATTGAGCAGGGCCATCTACCTGAAGTGATTTGTGGTTTGTCTACCTTCCAATTTATTAGGACTTTGCTACGTTGACTCTAAGGCCCTTCGATTCTAATCCTTGCTTCCACACCTGAAACTTCTCTAGTTCTGATAGTGACTCACTCAGTAATTAGAGCAAGGAACTATACGGGTGACTAGGCTATAGCCGACACTGCCAGATATTTTGAGCATCTCTGCAGTGATTCCTGATGTATATGTATATACACACACAGTGGGAGTCTTTCCCTGTCTTCATACTTTTAATTGCTTTATCTACCAAGGTACTGTCAACTCGGATAGCTGGTCTCTCTGTTGGATCGACATTCAGCAGACTCTCTTTTTCCCATTCATTTTCTTTATTGAGTAACTTTTCATAGTGGCGTCTCCAAACCTCTCCCTTTGCAGTCTTGTTTAGTGCAAGTGAACCATCATCCAAGCAGACACATTTCTCTCATATGACATCAAGATTCTCTCTCACACACTGTCTTGCAACACGAAATACCTCAAGTCTTTGGTCGTCACGGCACAGAACATTAGCAAATTTTTTCTTATCTGCTTCCCCTCTGGCTAAATAAACCTGTCCCCTAGCTTCCTTTCTGGCAATCTGATACAATTCCCTGCTTCCACCATTCCTCCAGTTCTTCCAAACCTGTTTCGTTTCTCTAATAGCCCTGTCAACAACATTGTTCCACCACCACGTTATTTTGTGTTGAGAGGTGACTTTGCACCATCCATAGATCTGGTCAGTGGCCCTCAGCAGGTTGTCCTGTAGAAACCTCCAGTTGTCTTCTACATCATGTGAAGCTATATCCCCTTCTGTTTTGTCAAAGGCTTTGAGTAATACATCTCTAAATCTCTGTCCATTCACAGGATCTTTAAGCTTCCAGACCCTTCTCCTCCATGCTGGTCATCTTCTGAGCATCCATTTAGCCCTGATCCTGAAATCGCTAACTACCAGTCTAGGTTGTGGAGTACATTCTTCGCCGGGGAAGGTTTTGGCATTTATAAGCAGCCATCTTTCCCTTTTGCTGGCGAGGATGTAGTCAATTTGGCTACTGTGACTAGTTGACTGGCAGGTTTACTGAAGTTAGTATTGCAAACCATAAGATCATTTGCATCACAGAACTCCAGCAGCCTCATTCCCTCCTCATTGCGGGAACCAAAAGCGTAGCCTCCAGGTACGCCCTGAAAGCCCCCTGTATGTTGTCCAATATGTCCATTGAAGTCACCAGCCACAAAGAGAAGGTCCCTATCATTCGTCAACGAGGTAGTCTGCAAGAGGGTATCATAAAATTGGTCTTTCTGTCCATGAGGTAGCCCTGGCTGGTGGGGCATAGGCTGAGATAATGGTTGCTAACCCATGATGAAGCGCTAATCTAATCTTAAATATTTTGTCACATACTCTGACTACCTCGATTACCTTATCAACCCATTTCTCCGCAAGAAGTATACCCCCGACCCTGTCAGTGTTCCCTGCCCAGAAAATCTTGTACCTGTGTTCTTTGCCTGTGAGGAACCTAGCGGAACCTCCTCTCCACCTTACTTCTTGGAAGCAGCACATATCGACACATCTCCATTTAAGCATCTCAACAATCTCACACGACCTACCTTTCAGTGTGCCGTCATTGAGAGTGCCAACCCTGAGGGTGTGGGAGGTGTGGGTCCGTGAGACCCTTGGGCAGGGGACAGCAGTGTCGTACCTGAAAAGAAAGCTTACATTTGGCAGAATTCATAAACGAACAATAGCCTTCAATTCAACCTGCATACACTACACCATCATATTTTTGCACTATATGATCACTATCTTACATAGGAGATAAACCCTAATTAGGAGTGGGGATGGTGTAAAGCCTTTAGAAGTGTTCATGGGAGATAACCAAAGGATGACAGAGAATAGGGACTTCCAGTACAGGTGGGAGTACCATGAACTAGCAAATTTAGATGAGAGCATCTTCTGGATATGTATGCTTTCGACGGAGGTATTAGAAAAAAATCAATTTGGAGAATCCGAGTGCGTGCGCTAGTCTATATAGGGTGGTTGTGGTGGTGAAGGAAGTCTTGGCGAAGTGAGTGGTAATTGAAAGAGAGAGAGAGACAGAGTGAAGCAGAGAGAGAGGGGGTAGTGGTCAGAACACAAGGGAGAAAAATATTCTTTTGAGATTTGGGTAGCATAATTTAACGAAACAGCAAATGTCGATAATAGTAAAATAGAATTGAAAAATCTGAGAGTTTTTGATCAGCTAATCTAAGACAAAATTAGAGAAAGAAGTGACTGTGTGATAAATGAATGGATACGTTGCGGTTAAGGAAATGCGTGAACTAAGGTTATCTTAAGGCAACAACGAGGAAGACGAAAGTATTAAAACTATATTTACATGTTAACATGGTAATGAAATAGACAGAATAATGAAAAGAACTAATAAGGGGTTTATGATCTGTGTGGAAATAGAAGAGTAGATGAACGAGGTTGAAAAGACAAAACCTCTTATCTGAGCATCTTCTGAGATTCGTATTTTTCGGCAGAGGTATTAAAATCATGTAGGGGAATCTGAGTGCGTGCGCTAGTTTATATAGGGTATTGGTGGTGGTGGTGGAGGAAGTCTTGGTGAAGCGAGTGGTAATTGAAAGAGAAACAGACAGACACAGTGAAGCCGAGAGAGAGACAGACAGACAGAGTGAGGCCAAGAGAGAGACAGATGAGGCAGAGAGAGAGGCAGGTAGTGGTCAGAACACAAGGGAGAAAAATATTCTTTTGGGATTTGTGTATGTCAGTTTATCACAACTTCAACAAGAATAAAATATCAATAAAAATCATCCCGTAATCAGAATAATTGGAGAACAGTTTAGGAGAGGAATGATATATTCAATGAAAAAGTTGTATTGAGTTAGAACAGGGATATTGCAAAAGTTTTAAATAAAAACTCTACAAAATTGACAGTGCAGTTGTTGAAACAATACTGAGAAAAATACCAAGCAGGGAATTCTCTGGCCTGGATCTTATCTAAAAATCTCAACTTCTATTGATGAGATTTAACCTTTTAATATTCAAATTATTCTATCTAATGTAATGCTTATTTATTCCTACTGTTTTGAATTAATCATGTATTATCTTATAACTTTGAGATTTCAGTGATATAACTATTTATTTTTAGAATTACATTTTAAAGTGGGTGTGAGAGGTTGGAGCTGGCCACTTTGAACATAAAGCAGGTAGAATATTTGAGCTGGATATGGCCAGTTTAAATGCTAAAGGGTTAATAAGACTATTTTGAGAAGAGTATCAAGGGCACATTAAACACACCTGTCAACAACCATCGTCCTTCTCATCTCCTAAAATAACCAAACCACCAAAGCTAGAAAGTTACTACTCAATAGCCTATCAAAATATCATGTATAAGATGTACACTGGCTGCCTCAACTTGTTTCTCCAGGACCATTGTATCACAAACAATACTGTAATCCCAGAACAATCTTGAGGGGAAAAAAGAAGTGTAGGTGATGTATTGAGCACCTACTGAGTTAATGAAATAATACCAGAAAGAGCACTAAAGAATTGCAGAAGTTTGGCTGCAGTATGGCAGTCAAAAGCCTTTGATAGTATATCACATGAATGGATTATCATGGCACTGCAATTAACCAAAATATCACCATCTCTAGTAGCTGTAATCCATCCTCAAAACTAGTAAGGTACTTCTTAGAGGCAACAATTAAGACACTGAATCTGATGCTATACACTACGAAAAAGACATCCTTCAGGGTGAGAGCTTGACAGTACATAATGTATAAATGAACCTGAAAAGATAGTGCATGGGTACTTGGCACAAAAGACATAAACCATTTGTAAGGAGTTTTTACTTTTTTATTCTTATAAAGACCCAAACAAGGTGAAAAGTCACTTTGTGTAAGGGATTATGAAGAAGGAGAAATTAATATGAAAGGAATGAATTTAGTTTCGACTTGAAAACAATGAGATGGAAGAGAGTTCCAAAGTCTGACAGTTTGAGGAAAAAGCTACAACCATAGAAAGCCTGCATTGTTCATGGAGCACAACAGCATTTGGATGAAGATGCTGTGAGTTTTGAGTCAGGCGAGATGGCACAAAGTGATCTGGAGCTAAGAGAGGAAGTTCATCAGAGTACTTCCTGTGTGGTAGTAGCAATAGGAAAGACTAAGACTGGTGATGTCAGGTTGATGTGACAAGGGTTGCAGAGTTGAAGCAAGAGAGAAACCAATCAAATTAGAGACTCATTTCTGAACCTGATCAAGATGGTGCAACAAGGTACATACCAGTTTGTCTGCAGCAAAGTATGGCTGAACTTGGGTTCTTGGAGAGATAACACAATTCCTTTGTTCATACACTACAAATGATCACAATATCTGAGACTATAAAAATCTGTATGACTTTTTAAGATTTAAAGGATAATGAACAAAACAAGATACTCACATTCACAACCTTGGTACCATGCAGTTGATGGTCAAAATTAACTCTAAATTGACCTTTATCATGCTTAGGTGCATTGTGTCACTGTATGAGTTTTCTCTCCTGCAGCTGCAGGCACATTGTGTGACATTGAGAGGGAGAAAATTTCTACAGCAACATGATGTACCTACAGCATGCTAAAGGTTAAAAAGAGAAAGAAGACATACATACAATTTTATTTTGATTAAGTCAATCTCTTGCTACTCTTAGATTTCACCTGTGGATGCACAAAATCTTGAAGCACGTTATGACAAAGATTTAAAAAGAAAACATTGCCATGTGCAATGAAATATCTGCTGATATGAGTGAAAAAAGAAAGCAAAAGGACTCATGAGCAGTTTCTGAAGAACCTATATGGGGTTACTAAGAAGCTATCAAAGAAACTTACAGTGATCTAAATCATAGCCAGCCACTGCCATCTGTCAATGGCACAAAGTGACATCAGGGAGAAAGAGATGAATGGATTTGTGAGAAAAGCCAGAGCAAAGAGTGCCCCAGAAGGTGATGGTGTCTCATATAAAGTGTATAAATACTGCAATCATCTATGAAAGAAGCTCTTTGTTTTGCTCTGACAGCTTTGGTGTAAAGAGAGGATTGGTGTAAGGCAGAAGGCATATACCTGCCAAAAGAAGCCAATGCAGAGACAATAAAATAGTTTAGGTCAATATCCTTATTGAATGTGGATGGCAAGATCTTAATGGGAATTCTCTGAAGAAGAACAGTGACATATCTGCAAAGCAATGGATATGTTGATGAATTTGTTCAAAAGGCCAGAATCCTTGGAATCCCTGGATGCGTTGAACATTGTTTTTCGATTTGGAAAGCAATCCAGGATGCTAAACAGAACAAGGTAAGTTTGAATGTGGTATGGCTTATCTAGTTAATGCATATGGTTCAGTGCCACATGAATTACTGCTGAGAGCCATGAACCACATTCCAGAGAAAGTAACAACACTAATGAGGGTATATTATGACAGTTTTGAGATGAAGTTTACAGCTGGAAAATTTACAACAGTTGACACCAATTGGAGATTGGTATTGCTGCTGGCTGCACAATATCTGTCATGGGGTTTATCCTAGTCATGGAGATGATTTTTAAAGCTGCAGACTTTTGGGAGCAAATGGCCTACGTACAATCACCTAAGAAGGCCTTCATGGATGATGTGACTCTTCTGTTGACAGACAAACAATTCAAGCAGAGTTCCCTCTTGATGCTAGATGAGCTGATAAAGTGGTCAAGGATGTGATTCAGAGCAAAAAGTTGCATTGTCTGACATTTATTAAGGGAATGCAGAAAGAAGTTAAGTTTAAAATAGCAGGAGAAAGCATTCCAACAGTCAAGGAAGAATGTGTTAGGAGCTTAGGGTGTGTATATGCTGGAACATTGTCAGATAGGAGTCATGGAATGTAAATTATGAAACAAACCAAGAATGGACTAACAGCAATTAATGGATCAAAGTTACCAGGTAAATATAAAATATGGTGCTTACAGTTTGGCTTGTATCTGTGCCTTACATGGCCACTTTTAACATACGAGGTGGCATTGTCGTGAGTTCAAATCTTTGAGCAAAAGTGTAAAGTGTTCATTAGAAAGTGATTAGTCCTACCTCGAATATTGAGCAGCTCAGCTCTCTATCGTAAAAGAAGGTCATTACAGTTACCACTGGCATCAATAGTTGAAATTTATAAAGTAGGGAAGGTTCAAATGCTAACGATGCTGAGAGAGTTGAAGGATATAGAAATCAGGTGTCAATAGTCAAAGTTTATAAAGAATGGTGATGATGCTGAGAGTCGAAGGATATAGAAATCAGATGTAATCCACCAGATGTAAAAACTGCCAGGAAGTGGAAAGCAGAAGCAGAGACTGATTACATCCTGTCTTCACTTAAACACTGAAATATGGTGGGTGCAATGCAAATTCCTCAAAAAGGGCTTAGATTTGGCACAAATTGGTTCAGACCATTTGCAAGCATGTTGCTGAACGAACGCAGATCTGTTGTGAGCAACAGTGTCAACATGTGAGAAACAGAGAGAAGAGAGCTTCATTTGATTCAATGCTCTAAACAAGGACAAATGATGAAATGGGAGGAACACGTTGTTGAAAGAAAAATAAGTTGGAATGAAATATGGAAGTGGACTACATCATGTCTAAGTTTTCTGATTTGTTCATCATATGATGTCTTGCCTACAAACCTAGTAATATGGAATGTATCAGAAAAAGATATATGCAGATGTGGAAAAGTCAGAACACTGGAACATATTCTTTTCAGCTGTTCACTGGCATGAATAGATATACATGGAGACACAACCTAGTCCTTAAGGTTATTTTCAATTCTATAAAGAACCGAATTACTCTCATCAAAAGTGGCAAAAAACCACTGAAAGAACCAACCAGAGATTTCATTACTTCCATGCGCTCAGGACAGCAGATCCATTTGAAGAAGAAGAAACTTCCTGTGAGTGACGAAAAGTGGAATGGCTATTGGGAGGTGGCTGCAGATTTACCAACGATTCTTTCCTATTCCAGCTACAAAGAAACCGGATATCATAATATGGTGTGAAAGAAAGAGAGTGGTAAATCTGGTTGAGTTAATGGTTCCTCATGAAGATAACATGGATGCCACTTGGGCTTGAAAGATTGACGATTATAAAAACCTCCTCGAGGAATGTGAAGATGCAAGTTGGAAAACAGAGCATTTTCCAGTCAAAGTCGGATGGAGAGGATTCATTGGACGCAGTGTGAGACGACTGTTGTTATCGTTAGGCCTAACTCACAGTAAAGCAAATACCACCATGAGTGATATCCAAGCTACATTTGAAAAGGCAAGCCATGGGATTTGGTTAAAAAGAGACAGTGAGCAATGGTTTGAAGAATATTGAGCAAAACCTGATAACCAGTTAATCTAGCAAGTGAGGCCTCATTTCAGTGAGGAAGGGGTTGCACGATGATGCCATTAAGAGGTAGGCCCCAAACCGGCACGCATTATCTCCTGATAACCCCATAAACTTGCTAGCATCCGCTATGTGGAGTTTTCAACTGGTAGCACTTGCAAAAATCTGATATATAAAATTGTGAATGTGTGTCTGTCTGTGTGTCTATGTGTGCATCACTAAAACTCAGAAACTACCCTGGAGAGAGGAGTTTCAGAAAATTCACATGATCTGACATTTTTATCTCATAACTTTCAAGAAAATGTGTATCTTTTAATGAAAATTTATACAAATCCCTTTCAAACAGCATAGATTACAATTATAAAGAAATTTGTGGGGAAAACTTTTTTCCCATTTTTCTAAACCAGAGCTTTTGAAATGATGGGAGTTGTGGTGGTGATGGTGGGGGGCATCTTTGTATGTAAAAGTTTTGAAAATTCTTTTTATTTACTCTTCTCCCTCATCATCCCACTTCAGACCTATTTTGGCCAATTTTTTTGCAGTTCAAAACCATGGGAAGAGCATTTTCGGTAAAAAATTTTTTAAAAAATTGTTAGTATTTTCAGAGGGAAAAGTGATTTAAGGGCAATTTGGCTGTTGTTTCTAGCACATCCAAAGACAACCCTCCTCGTTTCTTTATCACTCTTGCATTTATTGATGTTTTTCAATATTTTTTCCCCATAAATACATTTATACGCTATAAAAAAAGAAAATTTGAGAAATTATGGGTTTTTTGCAACCACATTCCCTGCCCCTAATTGTTTCTGTTTAGAAATGAAAATATTGGAGAGCCTGAGAAGGTCATTGCTGGCATTTATCCACAGTGATGAAAAAAAATTACGGAGATGTACTTGCATAGCAAGTGACTTGATTTGAGATCATGTGCTGAAACAAAAACAATTGCAGCATGGGAGATGTCTGTAAACTATTCAAAAACACAAATTCCATTAGTTTCACTTCAACATTAAAACTTCATTTGTGTCAAAATATTTTCGTTGCTTTGAAACTGTGACCTGTTCACTGACAAAACTTCACAAAAGTGATACAGCATGAAGTTTTGTCAGTGAGCAACACACACACACACACACACACATTCATTGCCTTTCATTTGTATGTATGTGTATCTGTGTGTGTGTGCGAGTGTGTATCGGTGTGTGTGTCACTGTTGTGTTTGGAAACTGCAAATAAGGTGCAAGTTTTGAGTATATGTCAGTAACTTTTTGTGTTTTTTCTCTTCGTCTTCTAATAGTAATTACCCAACTTTCTTCTTACAGCTATCCCATGTTCAAAAATTATATGTGTATTTAAAAAAATTTTCATTCAATAAATAATGTTTTTACTGACATATACATTAACAGTGAATTAAAACTTAAAAGAGAAAGTGAGAGACTTTGCAAATGAAAATGGAATACTCTGCAGTGAATGCAATGAATATTTAAATTTGTGATGAATTGGATACAGTGAATAATTAAATTTGCAAGAAATTGGAGTTTAAAAAATTCAATAAACTTAAGAAATCAAAATTATAGGAAATTTCTTAGAACATGAATTTATAAAAATATTTCCAGACAGTCAACCCTTTAATAATTGCTTTTTTTTAGTACTTTTAGTAATTGTTACATACCTAATTAATAAGCAGCTTTCTCCATTATAGTATAGATTTCACCTTGTTTTCTAAAGAGTTTATTTA
This sequence comes from Octopus bimaculoides, assembly GCF_046866305.1. Taxonomy (NCBI): domain Eukaryota; kingdom Metazoa; phylum Mollusca; class Cephalopoda; order Octopoda; family Octopodidae; genus Octopus; species Octopus bimaculoides. Next base: position 20,865,673 of record NC_142952.1, read on the forward strand.
AAATTAGACAAAAATATCATTGGACAAAAAGATGTCAGATGAAAAGACATCGCACCATATATATATATACGAGGTCTGTTCAATAAGTATCTGAACTGTTGCCATAGCAATGAAGCTAAAGCACACAGAGTGAAGCCACTTGGCACAGATTAACCTTGAACTCCATTGTGCATGCGCACTAAGTTTAACATTCTAGATCAATTCCACTGTTTACAGCAGTGCTTGGAAGGAACATGTGTAGCATGTAATCATCGCATTGACCATAACAGAGAAAGTAGTCATGGCGATACCTGCTCAGAGGCCTATGCAAGGTTGCAGAAAGTGTATGTAGAGGAGTGTATGAGCCGCACACAAGTGTGCAAGTGTTTCAGATGTTTCCAAGTTAGCCTAAAAATTGTTGATATTGATGAAGTTCTAGGAGACCTGCTACCAGCAGAACTGAGAAAAACATTGCAAATGTGCATGTAGCTGAGGGGAAATCGTCGAATCACCATCTGTGAGCTATCAGAGAATGTGCAGATCAGTTACAGTTCAGTTCAATCCATTATCACTAAAGATTTGGGTATGAGATGTGTGTCTGCCAAGTTTGTGCCAAAACTGTTTTCAGCTGACCAAAAAGACACTCGGGTTTCAGTTGCACAAGATCTCCTTGATTGTATTCAGAATGATAAAAACTTTTTGAAAACTACGTAGGCCTCTGAGCAGCTATCGCCTAGCTTTTGGCAAAATTTGATGCAGATTCTCTGCTCAGATTTCTCTGCCATGATCGATGCAATGATCACACACTACACACATTCCTTCCATGCACTGCTGTAAACAGCGGAAGTAAGCTAGAATGTTAAAACTTAGTGCACTTGCATAGCAGAGTTCAAGGTCAATCTGTGCCAAACAGCTTAACTCTGTGTGCTTTAGTTTTGTTACCATGGCAGCAGTCCAGATACTTATTGATCAGACCATATATATATTATATATTTCATCTTTTTGTCTCCCTGTCTGTGTATGAATAAAAAATTTATTTATTATTCCATTTCAGCCCAGAAAACATCTATTATCAACAAAATCACTGAAGAACGAAGAAAAATAATATAAATATATATATATTTTAAATTTTGCCCATCCACCCTTAAACCTCAAACCCCAAGAAACCCAACTTTTCCTTTTTTCATATACATTTACTGCTAAGCTGCCTTTCAATTGACAAAAAGAAACAACAAAAAAACCCTCCTGTGGTGCTTCTTATATCTCAACACAGCTCCTACCACCACCACTCACCATCTCCATTTCCACCATCATTACCATCCTGTCCATCTTAAGAACAAAGTGGATATATTTATTGTTATTTTGGTTTGTTTTTACCATCACCACCAAGCTCAATACCACCAGCACTTGCCACCACCACCAACTACCACCAACAGCCACACCTTCATCTTCAGTACCACAATCCCTAGTGGTAGTGCATCAGCTGGTATTATTTTGATAAGTTCAATTTAATTGTTATTTAGGTTTCTAATTTCCACCCATCCATCCATCTCTACACCATCTCCACTTTCACAACCATCACAACCATTCCCAAAATGGACATCCCAGAAAACTGGTTATGGATGGTAGTTGTAGGATTTGTCATTGCCTTTGTTCTGGCATTTGGCATCGGTGCTAATGATGTTGCAAACTCCTTTGGTACTTCAGTTGGAGCCAAAGTTCTGACTCTAAAACAGGCCTGCATTCTAGCTACAATTTTTGAAACTCTTGGTGCCATTTTGCTTGGTAAGGAACAGTTTATTTCTTTTCCTTTACTTTTTTTTTGTTATTTTTGTTTCTATTTTATCCTTCTTGTACTCTTTTATCTTCATCATTGCCGCCTTCATTGTCTTTTAGTTCTTCATTCTAAGTCAATCTGTAATGCTAATCCTATGATAAAATACACTCTATGGAGTAAAGTGGCTGGTAAGCAAACACTGATAGTGTAGGCTTGACAACCCCTTTCATCTGGCCAAGGATATAAAACCTCTCTATGGTACTGATGCTTGTGATTGTCAATAGAAAAGGCATCAAGCTGTAGAAACCATACTAAAATATGAAACATGCAAGAAATGTCCTTGATTTGGTCAAGAAAATCAATAACTCTGAATGAGGGCCGACCTGATGTGTGATGAGCCATTAACCCATGTCAGTACTGAAAAGCAGGATTACAATTATGATGGTGGTGATGTGTGTGTGCGTGTGTGTGTGTGTGGCTGGGTGGTCCTGAAAATTCAGTATTTCAATATGAAACCATTGAGAATGACAAGCAAGAAAAGAGTGTGTGTACTGGTCATCCATTACATTTAAAAATATTGAAGTGACCAGGCATTGAATCTTCATGCTTCTTTGTAGAATAATATCTGGTACCTGAAGAATTATGTCTGTAGAGAATTATTGTAGCAAAAATACTTGGTGAAATCTCAGCATTGAACTTGATCCCACACAGATATTTGATAACTTTCTGGATGTACATTATCTTTGTCTACCACTCCTTTTATTTTCTGTCCTTCTTCACCCCATCACCACTGCCCTTCACTTGATCACTTCTAAGTGCAGACCCTGAGGAATGATGTCTGTGTGGATCAAAATCTGGAATCTGAGGAATTGTTGCCTGTTTCAGTCACAGTGCATAATCAGGTTACTTGAAGATTTTGATAAGTTCAACTGTTGTGAAGATTGAAAAATTTGACATTTTGGGTCTGTAACTAGTATTAGAGGGTGAGGAAACAGGCAGAAAAACTGGTGTTGTGTTTGGGTTTGTGGACAAGGAAGTGATAAAAAGTTTGAAGAAGTAATGGGCGGGGATCGGAAAGTTTGGTGAAGGAGGAGGAAGCAAACATTAGAGAGAGAGAAGATGGAAGGTGGCAGTTTAGATCAAAAGTGCTATTGAAGTAATGGGGAAAAGAAAAGAAGTGGAAGTAAAGAACATGCACACCCAGAAGCTATTGAATATCAATGTAGGACTTACATTAATGTAATGGCATTATCATTTAGATGGGAATTCTTGCTTCAATAATCCTTACAAAAATAGAAAAGAAACTTATTAAACCTTTATTACCATATTTCTGTTGAAACATACTGCCTTTATTTCAATTAATTTTGAAAAGAATAAAGAACTTAGTAAAATAACATTGTCATAATTAAGATAAGACGTAGAACATAAATTAATAAGAAATTTTGAGGGAAGATATTAATTTAGGTCATTTTAAAAGAGGAAGTTTATATCATAGAACCAAGGATGGCTTCAGGCAGTTTGGTGTCAAAAGAGTTAACACAAACTATAAGAACAGACATAAAAGTATAAGCCTGTAGATTAACCTAGGCTCTTGACACTAAACTGTTTCTATACTTGCTCAAAATAGAGTGTTTGCCACTTCAAGATTGTAAGTTGGGATCAGAGAAAGATTTGGCTCCTGTCTCTTGTATGTCAGGCAAAGGCTTTGAGGCTTCTCTCATGGGTGTTGCCATATATACTTGGCTATAAGTCGCCCTTTCTTTCCCTGAAATTTTCACCTAAAGTTGGGATTGCGACTTATAATAACATCGTATAAAAAAAAATTTCAGATATTTTCTAGGTACAAGCCATGTCTGAAGTTCTGACACTTAGAATAACTGAAAAGGATAAAATTTTACATTATAAACAACAGTTTCTAAAATGCATCGACTTAATGGGATAACAATTGTTGTAAGTCATCTTCAGCTTACTGAAAGCTCAGTTACCGAACAACAACTATGTTGGCGTGATTCCTAATTGAACTTTGCTCTCCAACAGAAAAGGTCACTGCAACTTATAGTTGGGTCAATGATAAAATTCTTGATTTGAACGTTGTAAGTTGGTGTGGGGTGGGGGTGTCTTATAGGTGAGGGCATTTTATAGTCAAGTATACAGTAGTTTTACTTTATATGATAGTTTTCCAACATAGCCATATGGTTCTTGGCTTTATAATACAATATAGTCACTTCTAAGTCATCTAGATAATGAAGTACCATCTAGATAATGGTACTTCACTACTGAAATGAGGGATCATTGGAAGCTATGTTTTTCTTAACATTTTTCTCATATTTCTCAAGCATACACTTGCATATTGATGCAGAGATATTCACATATGCTTATACACATATACACATATGCTTATACACATATGCTTATACACATATGCTTATACACAAACATGCACATTTAAACATACGTATACTTATATAGCTACACATACACACACACTCTCATTTTTACAACTTTGAAACCAGGATTCTCGTTATTTCTGTCTAGGTGCACGAGTTTCAGATACAATACGAAAAGGCATGATAGATGTGACACCTTACAATGGGACTGAGGAGGTCCTGATGATGGGTAATGTTGCCAGTGTCACGGGTAGGTATTATGTTGTTATTTTGAGTTCAAATCCTGATTAAGTTGACTTTTCCTTTCATATTTCTGCTGCTGAAATTAAAACTTTTAATAAACTTCTGTTGTTTGAATAAGTTTGTGTGCCATGAGGGAATATGAATTCTAATATTTCAGACAGAGTCCTTGACAGGTAACCTAAAGTATTAGACTGAACCCTTGATATATTAGTAACATATTTGGACATGATCCTTAACCCTTTAGCATTCAATTCACCCATATCTGGTCCAAATATTTTGCCTGTTTTACATTAAAACTGACCAGATCAAACCTCTCACACCTACCCTACAATGTCATTCTTAAAATATACAAATGTACCATTGAAATCCTGAAGCTACAATGTAATCAGTGATTAATTCAAAACAATATGAATAAATAAGCAGAACATTTGACAAAGAAATCTGAATGCTAAAGGGTAAATGTATTTTGCTTTCCTGGAGTAGGGAAGGCATGTCATTAATGAGGTTGCAAATATTGAAGAAAGGGCTTTGATAAACCTAGCTGATTGACTGACTGAATGATTAGTCAAACAGATGATTAGTTAACTTGATAATTCCAGCATATTTTAAAGCACCCTTGATGTCAATATTAATGTTTGAGCAAGGCTCTTGATGCATATTATTAACATTTTGAACAAGGCCCCTTGACAAGGAAGTCTAATGTCAATTCACATCTTCCCACAGCATAGAAAGTTGTTGAAATCTGTCAAGCTCTCCAGATTATCTTTGCACATATCATTATCATCATCATTGTAACATGAAAGTCTTTTTTCTTCTTTTTTCCTAGGTTCCTGCTTCTGGCTTCTCCTTGCAACGTTCCTCCGTCTTCCAGTTTCTGCCACACACAGTATAGTAGGGTCTACCCTTGGTTTTGCCCTAGTTGCTCATGGTTCAAAAGGAGTGAAATGGTCAAAATTAGGAATTATCAGTAAGTAATTTATAAGCCATCCACCACCACAATCACAACCACAAACCCATCTTTCATATTAGACAGGATATTTTTCTCTTTATGTTTATTTCTTTCCCATTTTGTCTAGTACTTTTTTTTTTTTAGTATCTAGTTAATGTAGTGTATTCAGCCTCCACTGAATGTTGCAGATGTTATAAAGTACACTTCTTTTTTAATGTATGTTTTCATTCTTCATGTGTCTCAATATATCCAGTTAGTTGTCAGGGATGAATTAAGGTGCAAGATCAACTATGAATATTACCTGTGATAGACGAGCATCCTATCTGGATGGTGGGTACTGGGATGGAGGTTTATTTCATATGTATTAAACATCATCATCATCATCATCATTTAATGTCTGTTTTCCATGCTGGCATAGGTAAGACAGGGAGCCACACCAGGCTCCCTTTTCTATTTTGGCATGGTTTCTACAGCTGGATGCCCTTCCTAATGCCAACTACTCCTCAGAGTGTACTGGGTGCTTTTTAGGTGTTAGCAACACAAGTGCTTTTAATGTGGCAGAACCAACATCAGTGCTTTTTATGTGGCACTAGTGTCAATTCTGCTGTGGTGAATAAGTCTTCTTGAGTACAACAAGGCACTAGATGTCTTGGTCCTTTTTTATATCCTTCATAAGGCTCAGTGTCTTGATATCAGTAGTCTAAAGTTTTGTGTGCTTCCCAAGTCACAAAGAGAGCATCGTTATTAAATCATATGCTTTAATGCCCAGTGAATGATCCTCTATGTGGTCATTCAACTTGCTTGAAATAGCAGTCAAATTTCAACTTGAATCATATCTTAATGAAAAAAATGCTTATGATTACCTTAGGAGTTATCAATAAGTTATCAATAACCCATTCATGAAAACCACAACCTCAACCCCACCTTTGAAACCTTAAAATTAAAATAGAAAATGTGTGGATTTTGGCTAGAATGCTTTTGATCATAGGTTTGCTCAATCAGGGATGATGAATATATTTTTCCACTGTTTTATTAGTTTATCAAGGAAGAACTGGACATGGGATTAGTGTGTGGCCTGGGGAAGAACAAAGATAAAATGAAGATTGATATCTGGAGCTAAACAGCAGCAAAACTTACTATAGCAAAAAAAAAGACAAGGAGAAAAAAAATGGTTGTGTGGTTAAGAAGTTTGCTTTGCAACCACATGATTGTGGGTTCAGTCCCACTGCATGGCACCTTGGGCAAATGTTTTCTACTATGAGGAGATATCCAAAAGTAACTGGGAACATTCTCTGTGGGACAAACCCATTGTAGTTCAGGTTTCCGCTGATAGAAGCCATTTGATGCAATCCTCAGGCATAAGTCTGCTGACCGTTGCTGTTGTGTGAAGTTGTACTGTCACATAGTACATCTTTGTTTTGCAGTGCTTCTCCTCTGTTGATTTTTGTGATGGCTGAAACGAAAGAAGAGCATATTTCCATGAAATTCTGTTTTCTGCTGAGGAAAACAGCAGCCGAAACACTTGTCATGCCTCAGCTTACAAGACCACTGCCATGAACAAAGCACAAGTTTAATAGTGGTTTGCATGCTTTAGGAATGGTCACTTGTCGTTTGAAGACCAACCTTGTTCAGGGAAACTGCTGACCTCCCAAACGAATGAAAACATCATGAAAATTCATGAACTAATCTTAGAGGACCATTGCTGAACAATTGACAAACTTGTTGATATGACTGGTGTGTCCTGAAGCTTCAGCCAATGAATTTTGAGTGAGGAATTGCAAATGAAAGGAGTTGCAGCAAAATTTGTGCCTCACTTGCTCATGGAAGATCAAAAAGCAGTCATGAACTGAAAGAACAGTTGGAAGTTGATCTGGCCCTTTTTCAAAGGTCATTACTGGTGACGAAAGCTGGTACTGTGGCTACAAACTGGGAACGAAGCAGCAATAAAGTCAATGGAAACATTCAATGTCACTGCACCTCAAAAAAGCACGTCAATTGAAGTCCAACGTCAAGATGATGCTAATTTGTTTCATTGATGTGAAAGGAACTGTCCACATAGAATTTGTTCCTCTTGGTCAAACTGTTAACCAGACATTTTACTTGGCACTTCTGAAGCATTTGCAAGATACGATGAGATGAAAACACCCCAACCTGCAGCAAAGTGATGAGTGGTGATTTCATTATGACAATGCGCTTGCACATACTGCCTTGAGTGTGAGACAGTTTTTGATCAAAACCAGCATGACCCTGCTTATCCACCATCCCAATTCACTCAGTCTTGCTCCTTGTGACTTTTTCTTTGTTCCTCTGAATGAAAAAGTCTTTAAAGGAAAGCGTTTTGCAGATGTGGAAGAGGCGAAGAAAAAAAAGACAGAGGTGTTAAAAGGCAAGAGTTCCAGGACTGCTTCAAACAGTCGAAAACACATTTGGATTGATGCATTGCTTCAAATGGAGAATACTTTGAAGGTGGTAAAAGTATAAACATGTAAAACTAAGTGAATAAATTAATATTGCAAAATTCCAGTTTCTTTTGGGTATCCCCTCATGTAGCCCCATGCTGTCAATTGCCTTGTGAATGGATTAGGTAGATGGAAACTGAAAGAAGTCAGTTTTATATACATATATATTTACTTTTGTGTTTGTGCTTGTCCCTCTACTGCTTCACAACTTATGTAGGTTTGGTTGAGGCCAATACAATAGGTACTAAACTTTTAAAAGATTAGTACTAGGGTCAAGGCAACAGTAACCCAGCATGGCCACAGTCCAATGAGTAAAACAAGCAAATGATAAACAGTCCTAAATATGTGAGCAGGCTGTACAAAATAGTGGAAACATGATATCATCATCATCGTTTTACTTCTGTTTTTCCATAGCTTAGAAAGGTTGTCACCAACACAGCATCTGACTACTTATTGCAGTCCCTCATGAGGTTTAGCTTACTGGAATCAACTTTAACCACTTTTTACCACCTCTACTTCAGTCTTCCTTTTCCAAGGGTTTCTTCCACTTGAATTGCGTGGCATTTCTTTACCCAAGTTGTTCTTCCATGCAACTGGTGGTTTGCTGTGCTTGAGAAGACACGCCCAGCTGAGTAAATATGTCGTTGTCCTTGCATATAAGCATGTCCCTTGCATCCCTCTTCAGCTGAACATTTCTTATCTTGTGGGTGCTGGTACCACATAAAAAGCACCCATGCTGGTGCTGTGTAAAAACATCCAGTACACTCTGTAAAGTGGTTGATGTTAGGAAGGGCAATTGCCACAGCAAGCAATTAGAGTTTAAACAGCTCCCCAGCTAGCCAGCTCCAGTCAAACTACCCAAACCATGCCAGCATAGAAAATGGATGTTAAATGATGATGATGATGATGATGATGATATTAGACATTCTGGCATAGTCGTTTTGGTGCCACTTATTTGGCATCACTGACTCAATGCTGACTTATCTGACATCAGGTGTTTTAATGCTTCTCTGCCTGCCTCTCTCTCCCCGCTTCTCCCACTTCTGTGACCATACTTTATGTGTGCGAGGACAAGGAAAGTGTTTGTCAGTCTTGTTCAGTTGGTAAATTGTAATCTCTCTCTCACTATCCGTGTGTGTATATTTCTACATGTGTGTGTGTGTCCCCCTCCAGTGCCAAAAAGTATTGTCACCAAAGCAAGTTGAATGTCTGGTCAGCTGTGCCAAATCATCTCATTCTGTATGTTAGATACATCTACACCTGCTTAGTCTTCTCTTTTGTACACAACTCCTAATTACTTTTATCTTCAGTTTTACTCTCACCAGTATCACATAGCCAGCAGAACATATATTATTTCTTTTTAACTTTCACACATCCTCTGCATATAATGATCACTTTTGTTATCATGTAATATCATATGTCCTACTCTGCATTCAATCATACTTCTTATGCAGGTGTTTTGCCTCACCCACTACATGACAACTTGTGTTGGTTCCTTTATGACCTTGTAAGAGAGACTGATAATATAAATACCAGACTTAAAAAATAAGTACTGGAGTCAATTTCTTCTATTAAAACCCCAGCATGGCCACAATCCAAAGACTGAGACAAGTAAAAGGCAAGACACCTGCATAAGAAGTATGATTGAATGCAGAGTAGGACATATGATATTACATGATAACAAAAGTGATCATTATATGCAGAGGATGTGTGAAAGTTAAAAAGAAATAATATATGTTCTGCTGGCTATGTGATACTGGTGAGAGTAAAACTGAGGATAAAAGTAATTAGGAGTTGTGTACAAAAGAGAAGACTAAGCAGGTGTAGATGTATCTAACATACAGTATGAGATGATTTGGCACAGCTGACCAGACATTCAACTTGCTTTGGTGACAGTACTTTTTGGCACTGGAGGGACACACACACACACACATGTAGAAATATACACACACGGATAGTGAGAGAGAGATTACAATTTACCAACTGAACAAGACTTACAAACACTTTCTTATGTGTCCATAGCTTACACTGGGTGCATCTTATAGAGTTCCTACCCACACCTTTTCTACAGATCGAGCAGGGCTATCTACCTGAGGGGATTTGTGTTTTGTCTATCTTCCTACTTTGGTTTTAGCTAGGTTGACTCTAAGGCCCTTCAATTCTAGTCCTTGCTTCCACACCTGAAACTTCTCCTCTAGTTCTGATAGTGACTCCGCAATTAGTGCAAGGTCATCAGCATAGAGGAGCTCCCAGGGGCAGCCTGTCTTGAACTCCTCTGTGATCGCCTGGAGGACTATGATAAATAGGAGGGGGCTGAAGACGGAACCTTGGTGGACCCCTACCTCTACCCGGAATTCATTACTGTACTCATTTCCAACCCTCACCTTACTGGCAGCATCTCTGTACATGGCTCACACAGCTCTCACTAACCATTCTTCTATCCCAAGTTTCCTCATTGACCACCAGATAAGGGATCGGGGGACCCTGTCAAAGGCTTTCTCCATGTCAATGAAGGCCAGGTACAGAGGTTTATCCTTGGCTAGGTATTTCTCCTGCAGCTGTCTCACTAGAAATATGGCATCAGTGGTGCTTTTACCTGGCACGAATCCAAACTGCATCTCATCTAAATTGATTCGCTCCCTAATTAGTTGGGCTATGACCCTCTCCGTAACTTTCATAACCTGATCTAACAGCTTGATGCCTCTGTAATTATTTGTATCTTGATGCTTCTGTAATTATTCATTAATATTCTTTTTTCTTCTACAGTTAGTTCCTGGTTTATATCTCCCATCCTCTCAGGCCTTGTGTCAACTGGCATATTTATTCTTATCAGATACTATGTCCTCAATGCTGTAAGTGCTACTTTTCTTTCTATATGTATGCATACACAACATGTACTACATGCATGCATGCTCTCTCTCTCTCTCTCTCTCTCTCTCCCTCTCTCTCTCTCTCTCTCTATCTCTCTCTATCTCTCTCTCTCTCTCTCTCTCTCACACACACACACACACACACACCGCACACAATTTCACCCACAAAAAAACAAATTAACACATGACTGCTGATTTGATGGTCAAAGAAATGTTTGTAGAATAGTCTACATGAATTTCACCAATAGATAAGAAGCAACACAGTTGTCAAATCTATTTCAGTTCTTAAAAGTGAGACTTTGAAAGTCTGGAAATGTTGAATATGCAGTCAAGTACTTTATTGTTCCAAACAAATTTTAAAAAACTGATGAGAATATGTGAAAATTCTAAAATGGAAAGATAAAACTCTTTAATGAAATATATATATATATGTAGGTGAGGTAGCTGAGTTCCTTTCAAGCAGGTTACATGGAGGTGAAGTGGCTGTGCTCCTTTCGAGCGAGGGCCTCATGGAGGTAAAGTGGCTGAGTGCCTCTTGAGTGTTTGGGCTTCACGGAGGCGAGTTGGCTGAGTTTCTTTCAAGTGTTGGGCCTCATGGAAGCAATGACCAAGCCCTTTGGCATTATGCCGTGCTTGAGAAGAAGACCCATCAAGCCAAGCAAAATCGCACTTGTGGCAGATACTGGTGTCATACAAATGGCACCTGTGCTGGTGGCATGTATAAGCACCCATTACAGTCTCAGAGTGGTTGGCGTTAGGAAGGGCATCCAGCTGGTGAAAACCATGCCAAAACAGACTGGATCCTTGCACAGCCTTCTGCATGCCAACCAAGTCAAACCATCCACCCCATGCCATCATGGACAACAAATGATAATGATGATGATGTATGTATGTATATCATCAGTAAATCATAAATCTGAAAGAGAAGCACACTGCAAGTTATAGAGCAGTAGAGTAATCATGGATGTGAAACCCTGGTTAGTCTCAAAGACCAGACATAACTATCTGTAATACACACACACACACACATATATATATATATATATATATATATATAATATAAGAAATAATTGAGATTCAGTTGAATTAGGTACTTAAATCGAAGCACCAAGTCAGTCCGGTATTATCCGCACTGCTCGAAGTAAGGTGAATAAAATCAAAATAAAAGCAACAGGATATCAGGTAGTGATGCAGTACAACCATTTCAAGTGGCTCCATTTACTTGAACAATGCAATCATTACATCAATTTAAATGCAATGCCATCTTCAGCTGCTCAAATAAATAAATAGAATTTTAACCAGTTGGACACATTAATATAATTTTTCTCAAATATGTTAACAAAGCAAGAAGATGGAAGAAATTCATGTTGTTACTATTGTATGTGTCCAACTAGTTAAAATTCTATTTATTTATTTATTTGTGCAGCTGAAGATGACACTGCATTTAAATTGATGTAATGATTGCATTGTTCAATTAAATGGAGTCGCTTGAAATGGTTGTACTGCATCACTACATGATATTCTGTTGCTTCCCTTCAGGTAGATGGCCCTGCTCAGTATGTAGAAAAGGAGTAGGTAGTAACTCTATAAGATGTACCCGGTGCAAGCTATGGACACATAAGAGGTGCAGCAACATCAAAGGCAGGTTAACTAGCAAGTTAGTTTTTGTTTGTGGCAGATGTTCGGGTGCAATAAAGACTGTAAACAAACAGGAAACAACTTCTATCTCATTCCAGGGTGAAAAACTAGAGGTAGTCGATAGCTTCCGCTATCTGGGCGACCAAGTTAGTAGTGGGGGTGGGTGCGCTGAAAGTGTAGCTGCTAGAATAAGAATAGCCTGGGCAAAGTTTAGAGAGCTCTTACCCCTGCTGGCGACAAAGGGACTCTCACTCAGAGTAAAAGGCAGACTGTATGACGCATGCGTACGAACAGCCATGCTACATGGCAGTGAAACATGGGCTGTAACTGCTGAGGACATATGTAAGCTCGCAAGGAATGAAGCCAGTATGCTCCGTTGGATGTGTAATGTCAATGTGAATACCCGTCAGAGTGTAAGTATCTTGAGAGAAAAGCTGAACATTAGAAGCATCAGTTGTGGTGTGCAAGAGAGACGATTGCGCTGGTATGGACATGTGGTGAGAATGGATGAGGATAGCTGCGTGAAAAAGTGCCACACCCTAACAGTTGAGGGAACCCGTGGAAGAGGTAGGCCCAGGAAGACCTGGGCTGAGGTGGTGAGGCAAGACCTTCGTACATTGGGCCTCACCGAGGCGATGACTACTGACCGAGACCTTTGGAAATGTGCTGTGCGTGAGAAGACCCGGCAAGCCAAGTAAGATCGTTGCCAGTGCCCCTGGACTGGTTCTTGTGCGGGTGGCACATGAGATGCACCATTTTGAGCGTGGCCGTTGCCAGTACCGCCTGACTGGCTCCCGTAGGATTTTTGAGCGAGATCGTTGCCAGTGCCCCTGGACTGGCTTGTGCGGGTGGCACATAAAAGACACCATTTCGAGCGTGGCCGTTTTTGTGCGGGTGACACGTAAAAGCACCCACTACACTCTCTGAGTGGTTGGCGTTAGGAAGGGCATCCAGCTGTAGAAACTCTGCCAAATTAGACTGGAGCCTGGTGTTGCCATCCGGTTTCACCAGTCCTCAGTCAAATCGTCCAACCCATGCTAGCATGGAAAGCGGACGTTAAACGATGATGATGATGATGATGATATATCGTGAAGTATATTTGGTACCTAAATGTGGCTGACCCATATGGGACGAGGCTATTGCAGTTTATAACCCCAGGAAGACATCTTCTCCAGCTGGCTAATGACACACTGTCTGTGCCCTAACAGTATTTGCAAAGGGAAATCATCGTTCCCATCTCTAGCCTCATGTGATACACATGGACCCAGGTTTCTGGGTAGTGACTCATCTTCAGTACATGACAATCACCGGCTAGGGATGAGAAGTGATATCTCCAATGCAAATATATATGCTTTTCCAGTGACAAAAAGTTGCTTATCTTGAAAAAGAAGAAACAAGCAATAATAAATCTCTGAACGAGATATAAACAGTAGCAGCACGACATCGTGAAGTATATTTGCCACTTAAATGTGGCTGACCTATATGGGACGATGCTACTGTAGTTTATAGCCCGAAGAAGACACCTCTTTTATAAACTACAGTAGCATCATTCCATATGGGTCAGCCACATTTAAATGGCAAATATACTTCATGATGTCATGCTGCTAGTGCCTATATCTCGCTCAGAGTTTATTATTGCTTGTTTCTCCTTTTTCGAGATCAGCAACTTTTTGTCAATGGAAGAAGCATATATATTTGCATTGGCGATATCACTTCTCATCCTTAGCTGCAGATGTGAGTTTGTTTTGCTCCTTCGTTTTGCTCTAATGTTATACTTTAAAAGTTTTTTTGTTATATCATTATTGCGTTGAATTACCTTGGTCATTTTGGTAAGGGCAATTTTTGCCCTGCGGGGCAGAAAATACCATTATTGTTCAACTACAGATGTGATTTTTATAGGGTTAAAAAAAAAAAAAAATTATAGACTAATAATTTTTGTGAAAGACATTTTTGGCAAAAAATGGTTTTTGTTACTAGTAGGAATGTTTTGAAAATTTGGGCGTCCTTTTAAAGAAGCTTTTGTATTAATAATGGAATTTGACTTAGAGTCAATTCTCGATTTCCCAGAGATGGAAATGGCTACAGAAAATGTAAATCAAAGTACCAAACAGGTTCAGAAGGAAAAAAACTAGTTTTTCGGCTGCTGTTGGTGGCAACATGGTAAATTTGAGCATGTCCATGGTGGAACTGTTCGAGTATCGTAATATGATTAAGAAAACAAGGAATGACACCAAGTTACTCCCTCCCCAAGAAACACTACAAAATATAGCTGCCAAGACTGTGGTCTGTAAGACGTACAGTCTGAAAGAAAAGAGAAAATGTCGGTGAAAAGCAAACTAATTGAAACAGAATTAAATTTGGAACAGAATTAAATATATTGCACGAGGGATGAAAAGTGCTACAGTGGAGGCACAATTAGCTGACGAAAGTACAAATAAAGAACTGTCTACACTGACACTGAAAAATGAAGAGATAATTCTCCTGCTAACTTATTTAGGCAGGAGAATGGCAAAAATTAAAGTGGAGGAAATTCCAGCTGGGTTGGACGTTTTATGGATTGCAGCAGCCATTTTATATGACATGGAAGAGAAAATGTCCATTCTGCAAATGCAGAAAAAGTAGGCCAAAAATTGGAAAGGCCAGTAGCTTGAGATGGTGGTACATGTTAGCCCCAAAATTCTGGAAGGGCTTCCTGATAGAGTGTTCATAGGGGAGGGGCTGAGGGTGAGAGTGAGCATTGAGGGACGTAGGCTGCGCTGTTTTAAATGCAGTGAAAAAGGCTACATCCACTCAGGCTGTCAAGATCAAAAGGAGGGCCCTCCTCAACAAAAGTCCAAAGAAACAACAGAAAAAGAAAAACAAACAGAAAAACAACCAAAAAGTGCCCAAGGAAAACAAAACAAGGCAATAAACACCTTACACAGAAGAATAAACAGAATTCACCTCAGTGAAATCACAAAAAAGAAAAAAGGCCTCAGTCTCAGACTCTCCTCCCCGTACAAAAACACCAAAAGTAACCGCAGACACACAAGAAAAAAACTCCCCGCACCATCCCCCAGTTAAAACCCTTCCCCAAACCCCAACCCAAAGTACAATATAAAATAGTAGCTTTTAAAGAAAGTAACAAAGCATGTCACATTATACATGCACACCACAAAGCACAAGTGTACAAAGCAAATCAAGACTTGCCACCTCACATTCGGATGGCTAAAATGGAGGTGAGTTTATTTAATGAACTTTTGACATGAGCTCAGAAATGGCCAGCAGGAACTTCATCATGAGTCCAGCGGCTACACCAAAAAAGAAGGAGGCTGGCGGGGAAGCTGAATTCGTTCGGCCTCTCCCCAGAATCAAAATGTAAGTACCAATTTCTATGGAATTTAAGTTAGGGTGCATAAGTGTGTGTGGCCTGGGGTCGAAATGGAAGCAAACTTGTCTCCTGGGCGACCTTAGGTCACTAGAAATTGATATCTGTGTTGTGACTGAGTCCAAGCTGAGTGGGCCACAAGCATTCACGCTCCTTCTAAATGGCTGCAAGAAGTTTATTTCTCCTAGTCGACGGGGGTGGGGGGTGGTGGCATGGTGGGCGATTCAGGAAAAACTTGGACGTGCAAGTAAGTGCAGTCTTTCTAGACCCGGAAGGTAGGTTGGTCGTTCTGGATGTGACATACGCAAGTAAACAGTCCTTCAGGTTGGTAGCTGTCTATTCTCCAAATAAGTAGGCAGGCTGTTTTTTACCAGGACCTGGAGAGTTTCTTAGTGACATCTAAAAGTCTAATTGTATTAGGAGACTTTAACACTATTCTTGATGCATGGGTGGATAGTGTTGGCTCAGCTGATAGAAGGGGAAATCCTGACCTCAAAAGGCTACTAGAGAGCTATAATCTAGTAGACCAGTACAGACTGGATGAACCGCTCATTCTACAGTGGACATGGTCTAATAATGACAGCTCATACTGATCTTGTGTAGATAGGATTATTGTTAGCGATAGAGATAGGGATACTGTTAGTTGTCCATGCTGCTGTTGTGTCCCCTATACAAATCACAAGTTTGTGACATGTGCGGTGTACCTAGGTAAGTGTCATAGACAGGGACCTGGGTACTGGAAGATGAACAAGTCTATATTGACTTGTAAAACCTTCTGTGCTCTGGTTAAGGATTTAGTGCAGAGGGCATTAACAGGTGCCATTATAAAATAATAGGTGGTGGTTGCCCTCAAATGAGCCATTCATTCTGAGTCCATCAGATTTAGCAAGCAGTTAAGTCTAGATAAGACCAGAATAGAAGAGACGTTAACTAAGGAACTAGATGAGGCCATGGAGTCTGGTTCTACATCTAGAGTGTTGACTGCGAGAGAGGTTTTGTAACATCATCTCAAAGCCAAACATGAAGGATGCTGGGTCAGAACCAAACTTCGTGCAGTGGGAAGAGAAGGTATTAACGTTGCCGGTTGGGCACGTCATGTGGAGAGTCAGAGAGGCAGAGAAACCTCTATTAAGTCTTTAATAGATGAACAGGGGCGTTTGATAGACAGACAAGAGGAGATGTGAAAGTCTTCTCACCAGCATTTTGCTCGGTTGTTTGGGAAGAGTGACTAGCTGGACCGTGGGGAGCCCCTAAGGGACTTCCTCGCCACTGGGCTGCAACTCTCGGCATGAGAGGTGGAATTCTGTAAAGGGCTGGTTATGGCCACGGAGGTTGAAGATGTGCTGGCTGAGTGCACCAGGGCTGGATGGTCTACCCTATGAATTTTATTGTAGTATGCCGGACTTGTTAGGGCACTTGCTGGCCTGCTTCTACACGAACTGGCAGCAGAATGGGAAGATTCTCAGCTCTGTGAGTCAGGGAGTGGTGACACTGATCAGAAAAGACCCGAGCAAGGGGGATCACATCAGTAATTTTAGGCCCATAATTCTACTTAATGTAGGGTTAAAGATTTTGGCCAAGGTACTAGCTAAGAGGTTGGCACATGTCATGGAGAAACTTGTCAGGAAGGCGCAGACATGTGCCATCCCAAGCAGGTTGATCCAGGACAATCTCCATCTCCTGCACTACACCTTAGACAGGGTGGGTAAGTTATCCTGTAAAGGTGGGAGCACTGGTCCATTTAGACCAAAGTAAAGCTTTTGATAGGGTGCACCACCAGTACCTTGGTGGCAGTCTTTGAAGCGGCTGGGCTGGGCCCAGACTTCCATGGCTGGATCTTTGCCATTTGCAGTGGCATCGAATCTACAGTTCAGATAAACAGTTACTTGCCGGTGCCGTTTAAGATTGAGCACTCTATTCATCAGGGGTGCCCCCTCTCACTGCTTCTGTATGTACTGGTTCTGGAGCCATTGCTGTGGAGGTTGGAGAATTTGGGAGGCATCCCCAATGAACTGGGATGCGGTAAGTGTATTTCTGCTTACGTGGATGACGTCACCATCACCGTAACTGATGAAACTCAGCTACCTTGTGTAGAGGATGCAATCAAAGGTTACGAGGCGGTGGCAGGGGTGAAAATTAACAAGGACAAGTCCGTCGGCTTGTAGCTCTGTACCTGGAGTGGCAAGATGATAGATACTGTCCAATGTCGTGGGACATTCGAGAGAAGGTCCTGTTAAGTTACTTGGAGTCTGGTTTGGACTGAACTCCCAAACAGAAAAGAATTGGAGTGAGGTGGCAGAATGTAATAGATCTCGCTAGTGCAGACACCTGATTGGTAGTTTATCAGGTGGTTGCCTGGCTTCCTGAAGTTGATGTTGCAGATCAGAAGGTTATTTGCATCACAGAACTCCAGTAGCCTTGTTCCTTCTTCATTTTGGGAGCCAATTGCATGGTCCCTATGCACACCATGGAAAATATCAGGCTGCTGTCCGATATGCCCATTGAACTCCCCAGCCACGGAAAGGAGATCATTATCACTCGTCTTTGAGGTAGCCTGCAGAAGAATATGATAAAAATGCTCCTTCTGTTCATTTGGTAGGCTCACTTGAGGGGGATAAGCAGAGATAATTGTCACTGTACTATTCTGTAAGACTAGCATAAGCTTAAGCACTCTATCGTACACTCTGACTACCTCTATGACCTTATCCACCCATTTCTCAGCAAGGAGTATGCCCATGCCACCTACCCCATCACTGTTACCTTCCCAGAAGATTTTATACCTATATCTCTTGCTTGTGAGGAACCTGGCTGAAGCTCCTTTCCACCTTACCTCTTGGACATACATCAACATACATTAATACGTCTCTATTCAAGTATCTCAACAATCTCACTAGATCTACCTTTCAATGTGTCTACTTTGCTTGTGCCAATCCTGAAAACTGGGAAAGGGACGTAAGAGGGAACATGGGAAGGAGTGATGTTATTCAGCACCTGAAAAGAAGGTTTCCATGATTGTTTGATAACAGCATCACATCATTTGTTCTCACTCTAACCTACCATCATTCAAGTATGTTAAGAATTGTTGCCCCTATTGGGGCGTGAGTGCAATGTAGGCATTATAAATATAAGTGCTGCGAGTGTTGTAAGTATAATAGGATGATGATGATGATAACTCAAGACTCAAAGCAGAGACTGAAAGATTTTTTTTAATTGCGACACATGATCAAGGCCTCCCCACCAGAAACCATCAGAAACACATAATGAAGAAAAATACGACTAACTGCAGAATGTGTAGTAATAGAGAAGAAACAATAAATCATATTGTCTCTGGCTTCCCACTCTTGGCTAAGAAAGAATATATTCACAAACATGACAGGGTTGGGACCCATATATGCTGGAAGCTATACCAGCACAGTGGAATGACACCAGAAAAAAGATGGTGTATGCATACCCAGAAAAGGTCTTAGAAAATTACAAGGCAGCCATACTCTGGGATATGCTGCTAAAATACAGAGAGATCAAGGCTAATAGACAGGATATAGTTGTCAGAGATATCCAAGAAAAAGTTCCTTCTAATCAACATATCAATCTCAACAGGTAACAATGTCTCTAAAAGAAATGAAGAACCTCTCAGAATACAATGATATAGAAACAGAGATAATCTGAATGTGGAACCTAAAAACAGAAACACGACCTATAATAATAGGTGCATTAAGTATCATTAAAAACATACAGATAAATACACAACTAAAACACCAGAACTTGTGAATATATATAACATACAGAAAATAGCACTACTAGGCACTGTACACATCCTGCATAAAACACTTTCAATACAGTGAAAATGATAAACCAAAACACACCACAACACATACCCGTGGCACATAGAGCTGCACTCGGTAGTGCAGTGAAAGCACTAATGATAACAACAACGACAACAATAATAATAATATTGGCAACACAAGACCAAAGCTTTCTTACCAAAAATTACCAGGCTAACATTCTTCAAAACAGTTCTGACTCTAAGTGCAGATTCTGCAACACATTTGACAAAACAGTAGACCATTTCGTATCAAGATGTCCTGTACTGACACCAAACAACTACAAAATCACCACAATAGGGCAGGACAGTATTTACATTGGAAAATATGTAAACACTACAAAATTGGCATTTCTGCTTACTGGTATGAACATCATCTTGAGCCAGTTGTTGAAGATAAAAATGTCACTATCCTCTGAGATTTTCCAGTCAACACTGACAGAATGATTCAGATTAATTGACCAAATATAGTCGTTAAAGACAGGCAAGAAAATATTTGTAGACTAATAGATGTAAGTGTTTCCACTGATAAAAATACATCTGTAAAGGAATTTGACAAATTAAGTAAATATGAGGACCTGGAAATTGAAATACAAAAGATGTGATATCTTAACGTGAGAACTGTTCCTGTTAATGTAGGTGCCCTAGGTATAGTTTCAAGTTTTGGCACAAAGTCAGCAATTTTAGGGGAGGGGTAAGTCAATTACATTTACCATAGTGCTCAACTGGTACTTATTTTATCAACTGCAAAAAGATGAAATGCTAAGTATTTTGCCCAGTGTGCTAACGATTCTATCAACTCTACACACTGCTGCTGCTGCTACTACTACTACTACTACTAATAATAATAATATTTTCTATGATAAAAAGGGATGGCAGAAACATCGAGATAACATCCCAGGAGAACCATGTCTCAGAAATCCAAAAGATTGTACTGACAAGTACTGCTCACATCCTTAGAAAAACCCTAGCAATTTAAATGTGTTGTATTATATGAAGATATTTCACTCTAATGATAATAATATGATATATAATTATTAGTGGTAATGAATGGGGAAAAATTGCATCAGGTGTAGAAGTGTAACACCTATTTCTAATCATTGATGTAGAAACTCTGTGTGTGTATGTGTTTATATTTATGTTTGCATGTATATTTATTTACTTCATTTTGCAGGCAAATTCTTTGGAACCTGGTTTAAAGTTTCTTCCAATATTTTATGCCTCAACAATTGCTGTCAATCTTTTTTCTATCTTCTTTGAAGGATCTGAATGTAAGTCCTTAAAACCTTTATATTAGCTGTTTATATTTGTGTATATCTAAGATATGTAACTAGATACATTATGTATTTAGCCTAATGCTGTACTTGCTGAAGCTGAAACAAGTAAAAGACAAACGATAAAAAATTGTAATGATAAGATATTTCTGTATGTGTGTCACCAGTGTGATTTGGTTGAGTTGATGTCAGTGGAAGAAACACAAATTCCATTGAGATCTTAATACAAAAGTATCTATTTTTAATTGCTTACACCTTAACATTGTCACTACTAAAAACAATAGAACAAGTATTTACACAGCAATAACAGTTTGTCAGTGAGATAGGGAGACAAATGGTTTGTCTAGTAGCATGACAGTATAGTCTACTGGAATGATTTGGTTGATTCTTGCAGCTTGGTAGTGCTGTTACTGTCATTGTTAACCAATTCTTGACTGCTATGGATACTGCTTTTCTCTACCCTTTTCTACCCTGCTCTTCTGTGCTCTGTTCATTAGCAGCAAGAGAAAGTTCTATTTGTAGTGTGTCTGTTCAAGAAAAAGAGACATGAAAAAAACAACTTGCTAATAAGATCCTGTTTATCAATGTACCAGTTGAACACTGGAGGTCAATGTAATCAACTTTGAAACTAATATTAACATTCAGTACTTGGCTAGTGCTGATTCTATTAACCTCTGCAGGATTTTATCAACCCAGAACATAGATGATACTGACAATATAATTTCTAACTGAGACACAAGGCTAGAAATATGGTTAGTTATATTAACCTCCTGTATTTGACTGCCACTAATTTTATCAACACTTGAAAATGTCCATAAGATTTACATTCATTCTCAACATACATAAAATAGTGTTACTAGGCACTGCACCTCTGTTATGTAGACTACTAACAGGCAATACACATATGCATAATAATGCAGAAAATAAGCATTAGTAGGCACTGTACTTAGTATTAGGAAGGGCCCACAACCATAGAAACACTGCCAAAATGGAACATAGTGGGATATGATCCTGTGACCTGTCAGACAGCAACTCTAAATAGGAACTGTCCCAGACCATGATGATCCATCCTATTCATCAACATCATCATCATTTATTGTCTACTTTCCAATGCTTGTGTGGGTCAACTGGAATTTGTTGAGAGAAATTTTCCACTGCTGGGTACTTTGCTTGTTTTCTTATTAACTTTGATCATTTCCAGCATGATTTCTAAGATATACATGACTCGTTTTGAAAAGAAATTGAATCCCTTGGTACACTTCTCAAACTGTGATTGATAATATTAATTTCAAATTTTGGCAGAAAGCCAGCAATTTCTGGAGGAGTAGTAAGTCAATTGTATCAACCCCAGTGCTCAATCGATACTTATTTTATTGACTCCCAAAGGATAAAAGGCAAAGTCAACTTTGGCAGAATTTGAACACAGAATGTAAAGATGGACAAAATATCACTGAGCATTTTGCCCGACACGCTAACAATTTTGCCACTTCGCTGCCTTAACAATAATAATAATAATAATAACAAAAATAATTATAATAATAATCCTTTTTACTATAGGCAGAAGACCTGAAATTTTTGGTGAGGGGGCTAGTTGATTACATCAACCCCATTACTCAACTGGTGCCTATTTCATCGACCCCATAAAGGATGAAAGGCAAAGTTGACCTTCAATTATAATACTCTTTACTCTTTTACTTGTTTCAGTCATTTGACTGCGGCCATGCTGGAACACTGCCTTTAGTCGAGCAAATCGACCCTGGGACTTATTCTTTGTAAGCCTAGTACTTATTCTATCGGTCTCTTTTGCCGAACCGCTAAGTGATGGGGACAGAAACACACCAGCATCGGTTGTCAAGCAATGCTAGGGGGACAAACACACACACACACACACACATATATATATATATATATACATATATACGACGGGCTTCTCTCAGTTTCTGTCTACCAAATCCACCCACAAGGCTTTGGTCGGCCCGAGGCTATAGTAGAAGACACTTGCCCAAGATGCCACACAGTAGGACTGAACCCAGAACCATGTGGTTGGTAAGCAAGCTACTTACCACACAGCTACTCCTGTACCTAGTTTAATAATAATAATAGTGGTCTCAAATTTCGGCATGACGCTAGCAATTTTATGGGAAGGGGACACCTGTATTTTATGGTCTCCCTAAGAACACCTGTATTGTATGGTCTCCCTAAAATGCACAAAAAGTTCAAAAGATTTCCTCTAATGAGCTCAATTTGCAGTGGATATGAATGTTGTACAGCCAAGATTTCACAATGGCTGGATGGCTTTCTACTCCCTGTTGCAAAAAGATCAAGTTTCTATATTTGGGATACTTTTGGTTTTGTGTCTAATATCAACAATTTTTTTAAGCACCGAGGCTGTGTTTGGAACTGTTTTTGGTAACCATGGATGTTTCTTCCTTAAACGCCAATATTGACCACGATGAAGGGGTAGAAGCATGCATGGATGCCTTCAAAAAACGGTCAAACAGAAGTATTCCATCAAATTTTCTCTGTAGATTATTGAGGTTTGTGTTACAAAGTAACACATTGAAGTTTGGACAAAGATTTTACCACCAGAAGAGGGGTTGCACCATGGGTACCCCCATGGCAGTTAATTTCGCTAATCTCTTCATGATGAAATTCGAGATACAGTTACTGAAGACATTCAAATCCCTACATGGTCATGAACCAATACTCTGGTTACGGTTGATGTCTTTTTTGTTTGGGAAGGAATGCAGGATAGTTTAATTGATTTCTGTAACTGTTACACTAAGAACTATGGGTTTAAGTCCAACATAAAATATATGTCTAGTTTTTCAAAAACTAGCGCTGAATTTTTGGACACAAAAGATAGTTTTTTGGAGGCAGAATAGTGACAGAATTATTTTGCAAGCCCACATCATCCACATCATATTCGGTCAAATCTGAAATCCCAATTTTTGAGGATGAGATGGATTTGTACTGACATAGGAGATTACTGGAAACATGCAAGTGCTTTTGTACATCATTATGTCAAACGCTGTTACAGTGAATCATGATTAAAGGAAATAGCAAATGAAATAGCTAAGATTAGCAAAGATAGTCAAACCTTCACGTTTTAGTGAACACAATACAATAGATAACAAAGTTCCTTCAGTGATTAACTGGCACCGAAATTTCACTGGCATTTCAAAAGTGTTGCATGCAAGTTACTAGCATCTGGAGAAAAATATCCTCATTTCAAACAGATATTTCCTCAGCTGCCTATTGTAGCCTTTAGATGGAATAAGAATATAAGAGAATTACTGACCTCTATTTCTGACTCCAAGAAAACGAACATTGGAGTATCTGCAGGCTGTACCTTGAAAAACAGCTGCAAAAAAGGTAAGCCCTGTTCATTGTGCAACAACATGAGTCAAGTGAATTCCATCAAGAATCATAACATTTCTGTTATAGTTTATACAGAAGGTGGGACATGTAGAGATTCCCATTTGGTGTACATGGCAGAATACACAAAACATAACTTGATTTATAGTCTGATAGCTCTGCGTTGGCACAACTTGAAAAAATATGGAAAAAGTGAAAGGGATACAGTGAACTTGCCGTGAGGAGTGGAATATCCAACGTTTTGGATTCAATCCTTCATCAGGGGGCAGAGAAAAAGAGAAGAAAAAGAGACAAAAAGTCAGAGTTTACATCCTCTCAGTTTGAAAAACTGGCTTCAACTGATAATGGATGCAGAATAACATGGGCTGCTAACGTGAAACAGAAATTATAGGAGAGGGTGTGTACAAAGGAGAAAAACAAGAGTGATGGAGAGAGTAGAGGTAAGTAAGTACGGGAATGTTACAGAGAGAGTGCGGAAGGAGGATTATGCTGAGATCCCCTTCAGTCATGACTGACCATGGGATTGCACCTAGAAAGTTACTCTCCCGGGCACAAGTCTGGACAAGGTTGTTTATGGAAGACCAGCAGTCGCCCATGCATACCGGCCTCCCCTCTCTATGCCACCAGTGTTATCCAAGGGAAAGTCAAAAGCCAATACAGCTCGGCACCAGTGATGTCGCAACTCATTTTCACAGCTGAGTGAACTGGAGCAACGTGAAATAAAGTGTCTTGCTCAAGAACACAACATGCAACCCAGTCTGGGATTCGAACTCACAACCTCACGATCATAAGCTCAATGCTCTAACCACTGAGCCATGCACCTTCACGGAAGGAGGATTAAAAAGGGTAAAAAAGAATTAAGAGAAGGTGAAAGGAAAAACGTTCATTCATACTTGTTGGGGACATAGTGCCAAGATCAAATATGAGACATTGCTCCTTTCGTTTCCTAGAGAAGGTGGGGATCGTGGTGCAAGGCCATACCATACACTGATAAATCTGCAACGGAATGATTCACAGTGTTGAAGTGGGTGATGACGGGTTGGCTTGGCATACGAAGGATTGAATCCAAAACGTTGGATATTCTACTCCTTATGGCAAGTTCACTGTATCCCTTTCACTTTTTTCCATACAACTTGATTTATGTTGGTTATACAACAGAACAATTAAACAAAAGATTTAATGGGCACAGATATGACATCAGGCACAATAACAGTAGTTCAACAGAACTTGCTGAATATTTTACTTCAAACAGCGGCAATTTTGAAAAAAGCATGAAAGTGCATATTCTCAGAAAATATTCTGAATCTACTTCACTTTCACTTCTCATAATGCAAGAGAAGAAATATGTTTGCAGGTTATTAACAGCATGTCCTGGAGGAATGAATAAAATGGTACGAGAACATCATCAAATTTATACAAAACTGTCTGATTAAATATTCTTTTTCCTTTTCTTTTTCTTTCCACTTTTTTTCTGCCTTTTTCTTTTCACCTGTTATAAAATTGAAACTTAAAGACTGATGATGTCTTTCCATCAACGTGTGGATGCTGGTTGCTCTCGTTCATATTTTTAAATTTAAATTTCTATAATTTTGAATTTTGATCACTTCTTATTTTGAACTCGACAAAGACAGGCTTACTGTCAAAATATCGTTCAACCAATAAAATATCTTTTGCATTTGCATCGTGCTCTTCATCTTGTCGGTTTACCCTTGTGAAGAGTTACGTCAATCTTTTTAAAATAATAATGATAATAATAATAATAATAATGGTTTCAAAATTTGGCACAAGGCCAGCAATTTCAGGAGAGGGCTAAGTTGATTACATCGACTCTAGTGCTTAACTGGTGTTTATTTTATTGACCCCAAAAGGTTGAAAGGCAAAGTCAACCTTGGCAGAATTTGAACTCAGAATGTAAAGACAGACAAAATGTTGCTAAGCATTTTCCTGACAAGTTAATGATTCAGCCAGCTCACTGCCTTAATAATAATAATAATGATTATTATTATTTAAAATTTTTGCCACAAGGGCAGATTGGGGGATATGGGGATGAGTCGATTATATTGACCCCAGTGTTCAGCTGGTACTTATTTTATTGACCCCAAATGGATGAAAGGCAAAGTTGACCTTGGCAGAATTTGAACTCAGAACATAGTGATCAGCTAGTGCTTAACTGGTACTTAATCTTTCGACAAAAGGATGAAAGGCAAAATCAACCTTGGCAGAATTTGAACTCAGAATGTAGCAATGGGTGAAATACTGCTAAGCATTTTGCCTAGTATGCTAATGATTCTGCCAGCTCACCGCCTTAATAATGATGATCCTTTCTACTATAAGCACAAGACCTGAAATTTTGGGGAAGGGGACCAGTCGATTATATTGACCCCTCCCTTCAGTGTTTCACTGGTACTTATTTTATCGACCCTGGAATAATAATAATAATAATAATAATAATAATAATAATAATAATAATACACTATTTTTCAGTGCTTGGATTTGACAAAATCCCTCTCTATGGTGTCTTCATCATTACATTTGGTGTTGGAATTTTGGTTGCCCTGGGAGTCTATTTCCTGTTGGTACCATATATGAGAAAGAAAATTATTGGTAAGTTTATTGTTTTTTGTATTTTTTCTAAGTTACCTTCTTTTTGTTACAATTACGCATATTTACACGCTCACACACACATGCACTTATATTAACATAAATGCACTTGTATTTAAACACACGCAAATGCACTTATATTGGCATAAATACACTATTATATTTACACAATGTACATACACTGACATAAATATACTTTTATATGTTCTCATACACACATACACACACACTGGCATAAACACACTTTCATATTTACACACACACATACATATACTCTGATAACTATGGATGCTATATAGACAAGGCTAGACCTTTAAATCATTCTATTAGTACATTCCTTCTCTTCTGTACGGTTTCTCTCTGACCAATATCATTGACACACCTTTGGTCAACCCAAGACTGGTAAAATACCTGCCCAAGATGTGCAATGGGATCAAACCTATGAGCTTATAATTGCAAAGCAAATTTCTTAATCATTTGGCCATGCCTGAATCCACACCATATTCAGACACAAACATTCCTACTCCTCCTCCTCCTCCTCATCATCATCATCATCATCATCATCATCTTCATCATAATCATCGCTGCTGCCACCATGACCATTCATCAGTATCCTCTTTCTCTTCATCATCATCATTTAACACCCAGTTTTCCATGCTTGTATGGGTGAGGAGGATATGTTGAAGCAGATTTTTCTACAACTGGATGCCCGTCCTGTCACCAACCTTCACCAGACAAAGTAATATTTCCCCATGAAGGACAGGAAATGAATGACATCACTTGTATTAAGGTGATGCTCATTTACAATTAGCACATGATGTCTAGACAAGTACATGCAAACATGCACACAACAGGCTTCTTTGAGTTTCAGCCTACCGAATCCACTGACAAAGCTTTGGTTGGCCAGCGGCTATAGTAGAAGACACTTGCCCAAGGTGGTGCACAGTGAAACTGAACCCAAGACCACATGGTTGGGAAGCAAGCTTCTTAATGATAAAGTCACAAGTGTACCTTGCTAGGGTGAATGTATTTCATATGAAACTTGTTAAAAAACATATTAGCAACAGAGGTAGTATTAATACCTAGCAATAATGTTTATTTCCAGTTCAACATGAATGTTCTGTTAGAACAAACTATACTGCAGTAGATACCATGAGAGAAAAGAAGGTCAAAATCACCTGATTTGGTGGTCTTGGCACTGGAGGTGGCGAGGATTTATGTCCCTGCTAGTGATATACACAAGTGCTTTTTGCAGCGAAAAAGCCAATATGAGAATTTCTCTCATGGTAACTACTGCAATATAGCTTGTTCTAACAGAATGCCCACATTTAAGTGGGGATTAATATGAAACATCAAAAATCTAATTAGAAATACTTGTGAAATGAGAGAAAGACAACCTTAAATCAATGAGCTATAGATAATAAATCACTTTTGACATTTTGAAGTAAATAAAGCTATCAATAATAGCATGTGGAATATTGGGTTAAAATCCCTCTTGAATGGAAAAAGTTGGAGGGCTGCTTTGACTTTTTCTATCCGAGATTTTCTTTAACCCAATATTCTGCATGCTGTCATTTCTAGCTTCCACCATTAAAAATTATTTATTTCATATCTCTCACAGTTTGTAGGTCCTTAAGATGTAAGCATGATGAATAATTTTTCTATCATTTCAGAGAATAAAGGAGATCACTCTAGACATAGCCTTCCTCAAGTTGGGGAGGAGCTATATAACAACTAAGATGATGATAATAATAGTAATAATAAAAATAATAATAATATTTGTCTATCATTGTCAATGATGACCAAGGACATTACATAGGAGGAGAAGATGGGTCATGGTGCATTTAGCTTTTGCCAATCAGGCCGATGAGTGCTTGGAATGTTCTGCTGCAGGTTGTACACTGGTTGTCTGCTAGGAATGAAGGCAAACAGTTGGCTCTGGAATTGCACGGAGCCAACTGAGCAACAACTAAGATAATGTAAAATAAACAAATGTTTTGTTGAGAAATACTATGAAACACCTTGAGTGGATTTGAACCTCAAGTTCCATGAGCAAGAAGATAGCTTATAACAATTAAAATGAGCACTCAGACAGCACAAACCCCTGCCAAGGCAACACCAATGTCCTTTCAACAATTAGCCAGAGATGTTTTTAAAATGAGAATATCTGAAATAAACTCAACTGCTCTCACAAACAAGAATACTAAAAATGAACCCAATGGCGATCAAAAATTAATTTTAAAAAAACCAGAAAAATAATCCAGAATCCTTGTCAGGTACCTGATCGATCCCAATGGTAGTCGTGGAATGTGAAGGTGGGTGTGCAGGCCGTGTTTGTAATGCTGTGTGTGAGTCATCTGCAGTGGGAACAGGGACAGTTTTCTCTACAAAGGCTTTTTTTAGTCTATCCATTAAGGTCTATAGTGAAAAATTTATCTGTGCATGAAAGAAAACAGAAAGGACCTGCATATGATGCTGTTAACAGAGGTTTAACAACATCATTGTGCACAAAAACATGAGGCCAAGAAGTAAAGCTTCCTTCAAGTCAGAGCTAGAAATGCAATTGTCAAGTAGGTCAGAGGTTTTAAACAGGAGTGATATATTCAAAATTGGTAAAACTAAAAATTGTTGAGGATAAATTAAATTTATTATTGTTACTGAATATGTTAGTGAATATGTTAACTTCTGAACGGTTTTCCTGCTGTTTGGTTATGTAGTTATCTACATCAGACATGGCTGTGTGGTTTAGAAGTTTATTTTGCATCGACATAGTTTTGGGTTCAGTCCTTTGGCATGGCACCTTGGGCAAGTGTCATCTACTGTAGCTCCTAGGCCAACCAATGCCATGTGAGTTAATTTGGTTGATGGAAACTGTGTGGATGTCAGTTATATATATATATATATATATATATATATATATATGCACCATGTACAACAAGATCTGGAACAATCATTTGCATTTTTATTCCTAACCCATTCTAGGCAAGTTCAGATGCAAAATATGCTGGTTGCTGCTGTGTATGTCACAGGAGAATAACTTCTCCTTTTTACAATGACTGTGTACTCAACTCACTCGGCTCATTGGAACACCAATGTTTTGACCCAGTGTGTTGTTGCCACTCCATCGGTTACGATAACAAGGGTTCCAGTTGATCCGATCAACAGAACAGCTTGCTTGTGAAATTAATGTGCAAGTGGCTGAGCACTCCACAGACATGTGTACCCTTAACGTGGTTCTCAGGGAGATTCAGTGTGACACAGAGTGTGACAAGGCTGACCCTTTGAATTACAGGCACAACAGAAACAGGAAGTAAGAGTGAGAGAAAGTTGTGGTGAAAGAGTACAGCAGGGTTCAAAACCATCCCCTGCCGGAGCCTCATAGAGCTTTAGGTGTTTGCGCTCAATAAACACTCACAACACCCGGTTTGGGAATCGAAACTGCGATCCTACAACCGCGAGTCTGCTGCCCTAACCACTAGGCCATTGCGCCTCCACTTTGACCTAGTACACTATGTGAAATGGTTGGTATCAAGAAGCACCTGTAGTTGTAGAAACAATGCAACCCTCTGGCTCTTCATTTCATGTCAAATCTTTCAACCCATGTAAACATGGAAAAACAAAAAGATTGTTAAATGGAGATGATGATGATGATATACATATGAAAATCAAGGTGTCACATAAAAAACATTGGTGGGATTGCTGGTGCCTTGTAAAAAGCACCCAGTACACTCTGTGGGGTGGTCAGCATTAGGAAGGGAATGCAGCCATATAAATCAAGCTGAAACAGACTATGGAACCTGGTGCAGCCCCTGACTTTACCAGTTCCTGTCAAGCCATCTAATCCATGCCAGCATGGAAAATGGACGTTAAATGTTGATGATGATGGTGATGATGATGAAGTTCACTGAAGTTAAAATACATATCAGATCTGGTCTCTACAAAAATAGATGAACAAGAGGTGTTTTCCTCCTAATAAAGTCCTAATCAGGTCAGTTTCTTAAGTGTTGACCAGAAAATAGATACAGACCAGCTGCTATCAGCTCATTGAAACAACTTATCAGCTAACTGAAACTACTACCTGTCCCCCTCCCACCACCACCATTACCTGCTCTACATACTTTCCTTATCCCTCTTTGAATTGGGAAGGACAGCTGGGCTTCATGATTGCAAGCAATTCAATAGGTATTCACACTGGTTACTCCCTCCTTTTTTGGTGTGTGTGTCTATGTGAGAGAGTCTTTATTCTTGTAAATGTATACATTCACATTCATATGCACAGACTTCCATATATGTCCATGCACATCCACTTAGGTTCCAACAGATGTACTCATGCTTACACATGTGTATACTGATTTACACATACACATGGTATGTATATATGTGTGTATATGCAAACATACATATACATTCATATGTACTTATTCTATGTGCATTCTCATTCAAACACATTTTTACACATGCATACATTTCTTCTGTTATATTTGATTGAAATGTTTAAATGAACCAGGTTTTGATGTTTTGCTATTAATGTTTGTTTTGATTATGTTTATTAAATATAACATTTTTTAGCATGTTTTAATTAGGACTAAAACAAAAACAAAGTTTGTTTTACACTTTATTATACCATGCATTTTTTTGTCCTGCAAGCATGCATAGTTTTTTGCATTCTGATTTATTAATTCATATATCTTCTTTTTTTTCTTTCTGTTTATTGACATGTCTTCCTATTTATCTGCTTATCCATTTATCTATTTATTTATCTGTCTGTCTGGTTGGCAATTTATAAATTTCTTTGTCCCAGCTATTTATCTAGTTGTCTATCTGTATATTTATTTGACTGTCTGTCAATCTATATATCTAACTAGCTATCCATCTGTTCATCTTTTTTTCTATCCATTTATCTATTTATCCATCTCTCTCTCATATGTATATATAATGTGTACATGTGAATGTATTTTTTCCTCAAATTTTTCTTTTCTGATTTAAAAAGAATTTTTTATTGGAATACTGCTTTTTCTTTATGTTAACTATTCAAACATACATATATATCGTCATTGTCATCATCATCATCATCATCATCATTTAACATCCATTTTCCATGCTGGCATGGGTTGAACAGTTCGACAGGAGGTGGCAAGGCCTGGTTCCATTGACTATATATATAGACTATTTTCCTTAGTCATTTGCAAAGTGATTGCTATAAACTTTAAGCTTATAAAAAATGCCATTATTATTATTTACATATATGTATGTATGTAGTTTTGGTTAGACACATTTTTCCTCATTTCAGTGAGAAGTATCTATCAAGCAGAGTTTCTGCATTAAAAGTTGTCATGTCATTATCTCCTCAACATCCTCATCCTTATTATCATTGATTTAGCAGCTGTCTCCCATGCTGGGTTTGACATTATTTCAGTCATGAAATTTCACATCTTTAAGATTTGACCTCATCGTTTCTTCCTGTCTCTTTTTAGGTCTTCTCCATTACAAGTTACTTCCATTGTTAACACAGTACTTTTTACTTTTTCTGTGTAGTAGGTATCATCCATTCACACTACATGTGCATACCATTGCAGTCATCATTCTTTCATTGAATACATGAGATGATGTCTTTAATATACAGCTAGTTAGTATACTGCTAGATAATGTCTTTTATATACAGTCTGTCAGTCTCTCTCTCTCTCTCTCTCTCTCTCTCTCTCTCTCTCTCTCTCCCTTTTTCTCTCAGCTTATATGCACTCTGCCCTTTATACAAGTCAATCTTTATACACCCGGTATATCATACCCAGCTCGTTTCTCTGTAGCCTCTACACATAGTTCTTCCCCCCCCCCACACACACACATTTTTCACCAGCTGTATTTTCAGGAGGCTTCTACTTTGTCAAAAGACAACAATAGGGAAATGATGAATGCTATCAATCAGAAAACCTTCTGTAAATCCTTAATAATTTCACTGATTCATCAACAAAGGCACTATTTTTTTTTAGTTGCTTATTCCTCTCCAAGCTTAATTTGTTGTTCACTTTACTTTACACCGCCACCTGATCCTTCGCTGCAATTGGCAGAGTCCATTGTATGATATGTGAAGGTACATGGCCTAGTGGCTAAGATCGTTGCACTCACAACCACAAAATCATGGTTTCAATCCCTGGACTGAGCAGTGTACTTTGTTCTTGAGCAAGACACTATTTCATATTGTTCCAATTCATTCAGTTGTAAATTAGCAACCCTCTGACAGGCTGGCTTTCCATTCAAAGGGATTGTTGCGATTTCAAGCAGTTATACATTATGAAAAATGGACAACTGGCCCTTATGAGTCCTAGGAGTTGAGATAGTAATATTTAGGACTTACTAAAATGTTTTTTACTGTATGTTACAACCATTTGAACAAGGTCTTAGGTCTGGGAGACAAATCTGATATTATGATATACAGCCTTCTACTACAACAACCCATGAACCATGTTTGTTCTTTTTTTTTTTTCCACTCTTCCTCTCACCAATTTTGAAGTCAGTGCTAAGCTTAAGGACTCTAACCTTCCATCTCTAAGTAAATCATTAAAGTTTAAAAAAAAGAAGTGCTGTGAGCTTTGAGGCCAAAATTATTTGAGGTAAACTTTGTTATATTAACTTGTTAGCATTCAGAATTAATCTTGTCAGATATAATGCTTATTTATTCCCATTGTTTTGATTAATCATTCATTATCTTATGGCTTTGAGATTTTGATGTTGTGATCATTTAATTTTAGAATGGCAGTGTAAGGTAGGTGCCACAGGTCAGATCTGGCCTGTTTGAACATATAATAGGTAGAATATTTTAGCCAAATATGGCCAGTATAAATGCTGAAGGATTAATACACTGTTTAACTATAAAGTCTGTAACATAGAGTTGAGAAATTTGTCTCCCCATCCATAGATAGGATTCTTGCCTATCATAGGTAACACTCCCTGGAAGTCTTGTACTGGTTTACTGTGGCTGGGTTAGCTGAAATGGTCAATACAAATATCCTCACCCAGGAACAAATAAAAAAAATAAACCAGCCTGGTGGGTGTTAACAAGTATGTAGAAAACGAATATGAAAAAAAAAAAAATGCATGCTGACGATCCTGGGGGGTTAGGGAAGGGACTTTCAGAAAATTCACAAGATCCAATTTTTCCATCATAACTTGGGTAAAATGGATATATATTGATTTTTTTTTTTTATGGAATCCCACGTTTTTGGTTATGGAGGATCCGATTCGGAAAAAATTTTTTCAAAAACTGCATTTTCAAAATTTCAATTCCCCTCCTTCCTCATTTTTCACTTTATCCAGAATTTTTTTTTTGTTTTTTGCAAAATACATAGAAAAATACGTAGAAGATTATGTTTCTGAAAAAAAAATTGTTTGTAAAATTTCAATTTTTCAACAAAATAAAAAAAATATATATATATAGGCGCAGGAGTGGCTGTGTGGTAAGTAGCTTGCTTACCAACCACATGGTTCCGGGTTCATTCCCACTGCATGGCACCTTGGGCAAATGTCTTCTACTGTAGCCTTGGGCCGACCAAAGCCTTGTGAGTGGATTTGGTAGACAGAAACTGAAAGAAGCCTGTCGTATAAATGTATATATATATATGTATGTGTGTGTATATGTTTGTGTGTCTGTGTTTGTCCCCATCGCTTGACAACCAATGGTGGTGTGTTTACGTCCCCGTAACTTAGCAGTTCGGCAGAGACCGATAGAATAAGTACTAGGCTTACAAAGAATAAGTCCTGGGGTCGATTTGTTCAACTAAAGGCGGTGCATCAGCATAGCCACAGTCAAATGACTGAAACAAGTAAAAGAGTATACCCTCAAGCCTTCAAGAAGGTTATCCACATGCTAGAAATAACAGCCGAATCTCACAAAACTGCAATAACATAATGTAATCAATCTACTCACCTTCCTGCAAAGATTTCTTTCAGAGTAATTTTCCCTAGAAATATGACAAAGTAATTCATCTGAAATAAAAGTGGGTTTTTTTGTTTTTTTTTTTCTTAACTTTTTAAAAAACTTTTTGGGGATTTTTTTTTTTTTTTCATCAATCTACATGAGAAAATACGGAGATTAAGAATATGGAAAAAATAAACACAAATTTAAATTTAATTTTTTCAGAATCATAATCTGAAGCCAGTATGCTCTGCTGGATGAGTAATGTCAGTGTGCATACTAGACAGAGTATAAGTGCCTTGAGAGAAAAGTTAGACCTAAGAAGCATCAGTTGTGGTGTGCAAGAGAGACGACTATGCTGGTATGGTCATGTGGCAAGAATGGATGAGGATAGCTGTGTGTAAAAGTGTCACACCCTAGCGGTTGAGGGAAACTGGAAGAGGTAGACCCAGGAAGACCTGGGATGAGGTGGTGAAGCATGACCTTCAAACATTAGGCCTCACCGAGGCAATGACTAGTGACCAAGAAATATGCTGTACTTGAGAAGACCCGGCAGGCCAAGTGAGACCATAACCTGTGGCCTATGCCAGGGGTGTAACCAGCCCATTTAGGCGTACCTGTCTTTCATTGGATACTAAACTATGCTTGTGAAGACCTGTTGAGGCAAGTAAAATCGGAATCGAATCCAATGACAGCACCACATGACTGGCATCCGTGCTAGTGGAGCGCTAAGAGCACCATCCGAGCGTGATCGTGGGCTCCATGCCAGTGGCACGTAAACAGTACCATTCAAGCGTGATTGTTACCAGCATCGCCTTACTAGCACTTGTGCCGGTGGTATGTGGAAAACACCATTTGAGCGTGGCCGTTGCCAGTACCACCTGACTGGCCCTTGTGCCGGTGGCACGTAAAAGCACCCACTACACTCTTGGAGTGGTTGGCGATAGGGAGGGCATCCAACTGTAGAAACTCTGCCAGATCAGATTGGAGCCTGGTACAGCCATCTGGTTCGCCAGTTCTCAGTCAAACCGTCCAACCCATGCCAGCATGGAAAGCAGACGTTAAACGATAATGATGATGATGATGATGATTTCGCAAAGAAAAATATTTCCAGATAAAGTGAAAAATGAAAGGGTGGGGGTAATTGAAATTTTGAAAATGCGGTTTTTGAAATTTTTTTTCAGAACCGGATCCTCCATAACCAAAAACGTAGTTATGGAGGATTCATAAAAAAAAGATCAATATATATCCATTTTACTAGAAGTTATCACGGAAAAATTAGATCTTGTGAATTTTCCGAAAGTCCCCTCTCCAGCCCCCCAGGGTCGTCAGCACACATTTTTTTTCCATATTCGTTTTCTACATACTTGTTAACACTCACCAGGTTGGTTTATTATTTGTTTTTAGTTCCTAGGTCAAGATCTTTATATTGACTGCTGAAACATCAAGAATAAAGATTATAACCTAGAGATATCAACATCATCCATAGTAGATGTAAACACAATATATTATCCACCCAGCCATTTTACCTCTACTTTAACACTTTTCTGACTATATTTCTTATGAAATATAATATTATTCTTGATTCATTGAATTTTGAAAATAATCAAGAATTTGGTGGAATTTAGTAAAATAGTTAACTTTTGTATCATGGCACCAGGGGCGGCCTCACGTAGGTTGGTATCAGATGAGTTAATAGACATAACTAATTATGCATGATGGCTATTTCAGAAACAGATTAATGTTTGAGAAGATATTTGTAACTGGTGAAGGATGTAGATCTTGTCCTAAAGATATTCCAAACGCGACCATCTTGTGTATCTAAGACTACATTGTACAGTATATGCTTCTTTATTTAAGTTGGTGGGATGTGATTTGCAGGAAATGGGGTTACAGTTTTTAGTCAATCAAGCAACTATGTAATGCACCCCCTCCCCATTAGCTCAACTTTGCAGCTGCTGGTGCTTACAGCAATTAATTATGTACACCTTACTGCAGCATTTACTGAGAATTAAGTGGACTATTGACCTGAGATTGACTATCAACATGGAACATCTGATTGCTCTTAACACAGAAATATCTGTGACCCAAACATTTTATATTTATTCATTTTGCAGTATACACCCCAGCCCTTCTCTCTTCATTGCCCTTTTGCTTTCTCATTAGCTTATGAACATCTGAGTTTGTAACAGTAAGAAATAGTTTTGTGTGCATTTAGGGATGACACATGATACTTACAGTCAAAGCAAGTAAGTTTAAGAAGTGAAAGCCATATAACTGTACTGGTGAAATATGATTTTTGGATGTTGAGTCTCACGGAAGCAATGACAGGTGACCGAGACTGTTGTCAATTTGCTGTGCTTGAGAAGACTGGTCAGGCTTAGTGGAATCGTAGTTATAGCCAGTGCCAGTGATGCATAAAAGGCGCCCATGCCAGTGACACATTGAAGGCACCCGGTACACTCTTTGGGGTGGTTGGCATTAGGAAAGGCATCCAGCTGTAAAAACCAACCCAGAACAGACTGGAGCTTAGTGCAGCTCTCTGACTTATCAGTTCCAGTCAAACTGTCTAACCTATGCCAGCATGGAAAACAGATGCTAAATAATGATGATGGTGATACACCTGGATGGATGGATGCATGCATACATATGTACATACATGCATTACATGTACGTAATGAATGAAATGCCACTGATGTATAATTACCATTAGCATTTTTTTTTTGTCTATTATCTTATGTTGGTATGGGTTGGATGGGTTATCATGATCCATTTTATTTGTGATGTGGCTTGCAGAGTCCAATATCCTTGTTATAACACTCCTCTCTTTTACCAAACAATCAATGGAAGCCTTCATTACTTCAGATGAGGACTATATATAACCTGCTCCTGATCATTTATCATTTTGCAATATATCTATGTAAGAAATATCACTATGAATACCACTTGTAAGGTGGCAAGCTGGTAGAATCTCTAGCAAGTCAGACAAAATGCTAAGTGGCATTTCTTCCAGCTCTTTACATACTGGGTTCAAATTCTGCTGAGGTCGAATTTACCTTTCATCATTTCAGGGTCAATAAAATAAGTACCAGTTGAACAGTGGGGTCAATGTAATTAACTTACCCCAACCAAAAAATTGCTAGTCTTGTGCCATGAAGGACAATGATATCTCTTACAGTTAGGATAAGTTAGTATATATTTTGCAAATAGCTATCATAGTGCTGTTAACATTTAGGACTGAAAAACATATTGAATTCTCAAATACCATCTTTTTCCTGTTACAACAGTTATTTTTGACTTACATAAAACTTAACTTTCATTTCGGGGTAATTAGTAGAATGATTAATTAACACTTTTGAGACCATGTTTCAAATTAAATACATACAATATGTCTCAATTAAAATCATAAACTTGGATGAATTTAGTAAAATGAATTTGTCATTTATTCAGTTGGTATTTAGAACATAACTTTTTAAAGTTATGTTAAGTTACAAAAAAAAATATAGTTGGAAGTAACAAAAATTATGATCAGAGGTTTTATTTTAAATGTGAACACTTCTGTGAAAATATTTCTTCTATAACTATCAATGTTATGAATATTGTATATTGTAAATATTTCATCTATATGCAAATATTCATGCATATGCTTTGTATGTTTTCATATGATTAGATATATTAATCCTTTAGCATTCAAATTACTCTGTCAAATTTAATGTTTATTTATTTGCCTTGTTTTGAATTAATCATGCATCATCTCATTGCATTGACATTTTAATAGTACTATTGTTTAGTTTTTGAATGACATTGTAGGGTAGGTGTGACAAGCCTGATATGACCAGTTTGAACTTAAAACAGTAAAATTTTGGGGCCAGATATGGCCAGTTTAAATGCTAAAGGGTTAAAAGTGGATTGCTAGTTCTATAGGCAGTGTGGCCCCTGATAGTTAATGGAGATTACTGGATGTAAAGGGTTACATGGGAATACCACAATATTTTGTTAAACTGTATGTAACACGAGTCAACGACAGCATCCAAGATAGGATATGAATTGGTTCTGAGTAATCCTGACCTGTTTGAGGCATGGCTAAGAAATTTTGCAGCTAGTATTAGAATAAAACAATTGAAAGATAGAACAAGGTGGTCTGAAAAAGAAAACAAATTTATTTTTATAAAGGACACATAATGAAGCTTTACTGAAGTTGTTACTTATGGTCTATTGAAGACAACTGGAGGACAGTTTTGAATGAAAACCTAGTGTGATCTTAGGTGGGTTGGTATCAAGAGGATGAGTTAAGAAATTTGTTGTGTTGGAATATCAAGAGGATTTCTGAACTGACACATATGTGCATACAAACACACATACATATACACACACATGCACACATGATTTACAAAAGTTGGAAATAAATAGCAAATGGATCTTGAATTTATTTTTTAAAGTCTCATCCATTTTTTGTTGTTGTTGTTGTTGTTGTTGATGTCATTGTTTAGCAGATGTTCAAAAGTGTTCCAATCATGACTGTCCTGCTTTTTCAAACGTAATCATACAGGGGCTACATCCATCCAATGTATCTTTACCATTTTTAATATGGTATGGTATGACAGGTTTGGTTCCTACTTTTAGCACAGTATCTTTCTACCAAATTTCACCCACAAGATCCTGCTTGATCTAAAGTTATGGTAGGAGACACTTCAAGCATCACACATTGGGATCAAACCCAGAATAACATCTTGGATTGTAAGGTAAATTCATTCATTCTTTTTTTTTTCCATTTATTTGGATCCTTATTTTTTTGTCAACAGTTTTTACAAATCAATCAAGACTCAGTGATTTCTGGCATCAAATTGTTCATGAAAAATGAGGATTAAAATAAATGGAAGAAAAAAAGAAAAATGAATTTATCTGCCAACCCAATGGTTTTGAAATAAATTTCTTAACCACACTGCCATGTTTGAATAAAGGAAAACAGAAAAACAATTTTTTTGTTTAAAAAATCAAAATCATGGTAGCTATGAATCACTATAGAGAAATTTACGATAATCTTGTACAGTTGTTCTATATTTTGTTTATAATTTTACCTAATTTCTTACATTTTATCTTTTTTTCCTTTTCCTTTTTGCTTTGTGTTTCTCTTTTAGCAAAATGTCAGAAAATGTGCAGTTTTCGGACACCAGAGAACTCTACTGAAAACCTCTATGAAAAACTTCCTGCCAATGTGCCTGAAATAGAGAGTGAGCGCCCACCTCTCCTCCTCCTCTTCCTCCTCCCTCTGCTTAATTTAGATAACAAATTTAGTTGTCCCATTTCCATTAATTTCCTTTTCTTTTCAAAACTTTATATAACAGACGCAAATATATACACACTGGTAGTCTCCTGGTTCTGTTCTTACAACTACCTGTTAGTTAGAACAGTTTCATATAGTTTGTATCTAGTATCAAATATACAAATAGTATATATTAGCAAATAGTAAATATTTGACCTAAAACAATATAAACATTCTAAAACAGTAATGATAATGAAGATGATAATGACAATGAAATTAGGTAAGTTGACAAATTTATACAACAGCAGCCAAGTCTCCCTAGCTTTTAACTAAACACTCTGTAATCTAAATCACTGAGATCATTTGTGTGTATGTATGAATTAGATATATAAAGACTTTACATCATCATCATTTAACATCCATTGTCCATACTAACATGGGTTGGACAGTTTGATCAGGGCTGGTAAACTGGAGAGCTGCACCAGACTCCAGTCTGATTTGGCATGGTTTTCTATGGCTGGATGCCCTTCCTAATGCCAACCACTCTGAGAGTGTAATGGATGCTTTTATGTGCCACCGGCACAGGCGCCATTTGCATGACACTGGCATCTGCCACAACTGCAATTTTGTTCAGTTTGATGGGTCTTCTTCTCAAGCATAACATAATGTCAAAGGTGTCGATCATTGCTTCATGAAGCCCAACACTCAAAAGGAACTCAGCCACCTTCCCTCTGTGAAGCCCAATGCTTGAAAAGAACTCAGCCACTTTGCCTCTGGGAGGCCCAATGTTCTAACAGTACTCTACATGTCACTGGCATGCATGAGTGCCAGTTATGTGACACCAACATCAGCCATGACTACAATTTCTCTTGGCTTGATGGGTCTTCTCAAGCACAGTAGATTACCAAAGGTCTCGCTTCACTAGTCATTGCCTCTGTGAGGCTCAAAGTTCAAAGATCATGCTTCATCACCTTGTCCCATGTCTTCATGAGTCTACCTCTATGACAGGTTCCCTCCACAGTTAGAGATCGGTACTTCTTTACACAGCTGTCCTTGTCTATATGCATCACATCACCATACCAGTGCAGTCGTCTCTCTTGCACACCACATCTGATACCTCTTATGCCTAACTTTTCTCTCAAGATGCTTACACTCTGTCGAACATGCACAATAACATTATTCATTCACTGAAGCATACTGGCTTCATTACTTTCAAGACTACGCATGTCCTTGGCTGTCACAGCCCATGTTTCACTGCCATGCAGCATGGCTGTTTGTACACATGCATCATACAGTCTGCCTTTCACTCTGAGTGAGAGGTCCTTTGTTGCCAGCAGAGATAGGAGCTCTCTGAACTTTGCCCAGTCTAATTTTATTCTCAGAGCTATGCTCTTGGAACAACCACCTCCACTACTAACCTGGTCGCCTAGATACCAGAAGCTATCTACTACCTCTAGCTTGCCCTACTGGCAGTTGATGGAGTCTATTTTCAGCATTTATTGTACCTGTGCATCTTCCACATGCAAAAGCTAGTTTCCCTATTAACAATCCTCTGATATTTCTTCACCTTTTATGTGTCTAAAGCTTACACCAAGTGCATATTTTAGAGTTTCTATCTATGCCTTTTCTACAGATTGAGCAGGGCCATCTACCTGAATGGATTTGTGATTTGTTTTTCTTCCTACTTATAAGACTTTGGTTTTTGCTAAGGTCCTTCGATTCTAGACTTTGCTTCCATACCTGGAACTTCTCTGGTTTTTGTAGTGATTCAGCTATAAGAGCAAGGTCATCAGCATAGAGGAGCTCCCACAAGCAGCCTGTCTTAAATTCCTCTGTTATTGCCTGGAGGATTATGATGAACAAGAGGGGGCTGAGCACTGATCCTTTGGTGAACCCCTACTTGTATGCTGAATTCTTCACTGTACTCATTGCCAACTCTCACCTTACTGGTAGCATCCCTGTACATAGGTTGTACAGCTCTCACTAACCACTCGTCTATTCCTAGTTTCCACATTGATCACCAGAGAAGGGATTGGGGGACCCTGTCAAAGGCTTTCTCCAAGTCAACAAAGGCCAAGTACAGAGGTTTATCTTTGACTATGTATTTATCCTGCAGCTGTCTTACCAGAAATATAGCATCAGTGGTGCTTCTGCTAGACACAAAACCAAACTGCATCTCATCTAGGCTAACTCTCTCCCTAATTAGTTGGGCTATGACTCTCCATAACTTTCATCACCCGATCCAACAATTTGATACCTATCTAAGGCATTACCATTACCTTTGTAGCAGTTAACTAAGGTGCTGCTACACCAGCCATTGGGTATGACTTCTTCGTGAACCACCTGATTTACGATACAGGAGACTAGACCATAACCCACACCACCATTTCAGCAATGATCCTGATCGACCAGGGGATTGCCCTGTCTTCATTTCTTTAATTGCTTTATCTACCAAGGTAGCCGATCCCTCAATTGGGTTAACATTTGGCAGGCTCTCCTCCTCCCATTCATTCTCCAGGTTCAGCAGTCTTTCATAATGGCATTTCCAAGTCATTAAAAGCAAGTGTGCCATCATCTATGTGGGCATTTCTCTCCTGTGACATCACAATTTTCTCTCACATGCTGTCTTATAATCAGAGACACTTCGATTCTTTGATCCTAATGTCACTGAACGTAAATAAACTTCTTTTCTGCTTCTCCCTTGGCTAGTTATACCTGTTTCTTAGCTTCCCTTTTGGCCATTTGATACAGTTTCTTGCTACCCCCACTCTTCCAGTCCTTCCAAACCTGTTTCATTGCTCTAATGACCCAATCTACTGCATTATTTCACCACCACGTCACCTCAGTCTAATTGGGCCTTTGTACCACCCACAGATTTGGTCCATGGGACTTAGCAAGCTGTTCCACAGGAATTCCCAGTTGCCCTCTATGTCACAAGTTTTTAGCTCCTTTCTCTCATTAAATTTCTCAGTTAGGATGTCCCTAAATCTCTGAGCACATAAATGGTCTTTAAGCTTCCAAATCCTCCTTTTCCAGATTGTTCTGCTTCTTTGCATCCTTCTGGCATGGAGTCTAAAATCACTAATGACTAATCTATGGGGATACATTCTTCACCAGGGAGGTTCTTTGTATTTAAGAGCAACCATGCATCCCGCTGCCTGGTGAGAATAATTGATCTGGCTAGTGTAGCCATCTGATTGGTAAGTTATCAGGTTACAGATCAAAAGGTTATTCGCAACACAGAACTCCAGTAGCCTTGATCCCTCTTTGTTTTGGGAGCTAATTCCATGGCTCACATACATCATAGAAAATACCTGGGTGCCATCTGACATGCACATTGCGGTCCCCAGCCACGAAGATGAGATCCTTGTCATTTGTCTTACAGGTAGTCTGCAGAAGAATATCATAAAAGTTGTCCTCCTGTTCATTTGATAGGCCTGCTTGTGGATCATAGGCAGGGATAATAGATGCTATGCTATTCTGCAAGACTAGCCTGAGCTTAAGCACTCTAACACTCACTCTTACTACCTCTATGACCTTATCCACCCATTTCTCTGCAAGAAGTATACCCACACCACCTACCCCGTCACTGTTACCTTCCCTGAAGATTTTATATCTATGTGTCTTGCCTGTGTGGAACCTTGCGTCCCTTTCCTAGTTCTCTTGGATGCAGCATGCATCAACATGCCTCCATTCAAGCAGCTCAACAATCTCGCTAGACCTATATTTCAATGTGCCTACATTGAAAATGCCAATCCTGAGAACTAGGAAAGGGACGCAAGAACATGGGCAGGAAAGATGGTCTTGGACACCTGAAAAGAAGGTTTCAGTGATCATTTGGTAACAGACATGTCTCATCAGTTGGTCTCGCTTTAACCTACCATCATTCAAACATGTTAAAATTGTTGCCCCTATTGGTAGTGAATAGTGTTGTAAATATAAATAAGTCAATGTATAAATTAATTAATTATATAAATGATCTGCTGTTGGTTAGTCCATTATATATAGGGAGAAAGAGGTAGGTGGTTTGTTAATTTACTAATAATTTCCTAAGTATCATCTAACCTTTTGGTACATGCATTAGTGTGGGCGATTGTTGGTAGCAGAAAGAGGGACGAAGGTATGCAAGTCTTCTGGCACAGAAGCGAGGTAGAGCTCTGTAGGGGTTTCTGGTATTAAGAATAGGTGGTGGGGGCAGGAATGTGTGGGCACATCATGGACATGCAATGG
The DNA here is from genome assembly GCF_046866305.1 of Octopus bimaculoides. Taxonomy (NCBI): domain Eukaryota; kingdom Metazoa; phylum Mollusca; class Cephalopoda; order Octopoda; family Octopodidae; genus Octopus; species Octopus bimaculoides. The sequence continues at coordinate 20,909,817 of NC_142952.1, forward strand.
CCAGTTTACTATCGTTGGGGAGAGAAACATGGCAACAGCATGAGACATGAATAAAACAAGAATGCATACAAATTTTAGAGAACAATTGCAAAAACATAAAACAGGGATGGAGAACTAAGGGTTTAGGGAATTACGGTTTGAAGGTTATTTGAAGAATTAAATAGTTACAGATTACAATAGTACATGTTAGAATTATGGGTTAGAGTGAATGAATGAATGAATGAATGAGATGATTAAAAAGCGAGAGAAAAATTCTTAGCTGTGCATATCACGAAACAACAGTGAATTATGCAGCGTGAAAGTCTAAGAAAACATGTGCTAAAGATCCTTTACAAGAACCACAGCTGGTAGTGATCAAATAAGATGGCCAGTTTTGCTACAGGAAATAAAAATAGCAGCAGTTAGTCATTCTGAAAAGAGAACTATGGCCAGATTACTTTTGTTGGGGAGAGAAACATGGCAACAGTGAGAGACATAAGAAAATAAGAATGCTTACAAATTTTAGAGAACAATGGCAAAATTTTATGAAGTAGGGACTAGTGGCATGAAGGTCTAAGAAAATATGTGCTACAGATCACAGACAAGCAATGGCCAGGTTACTATCATTGGGCAGAGAAACATGGCAACAGTAAGAGACCTGAGTAAAACAAGAATGCATACAAATTTCAGAGAATAGTGGCAAAAACATTATGAAACAGGGACAGAGAACTAAGACTTTAGGGAATCACGGTTTGAAGGTTATTTGAAGAATCAAATAGTTACAGGTTATGATAATACATGTTAGTATTATGGGTTAGAGTGAATGAATGAATGAGACGATTAAAAGATGAAAGAAAAATTCTTAGCATATCGCAAAACAACAGTGAATCAAGCGACGGGAAAGTCTAAGAAAACATGCGCTATGTAATATATGCAATACACATATTTGTATGACTGATTTCTCCAGCAAACACATATATGGTTTGTGTATGGCCAAGACACTTAAAATATCTAAAGGCTCAGTCCACCTGACTGACACTATGGAGGCAACTCATCATCAGTAGTATTGAAGCTTGTTGGTGATGTCAGCCTTGACTGAGCAGGCCTATATAATCAAACACATTCCTGTGTTTGATTATATAGGCCAATTCTTTTTGTACCCCACCCCACTTGTCATGCTTGGACATAAGTATTGGTTTGTTTATGTCCCCATAACTGGGAAGTTCAGCAAAAGAGACTAATACACCACCTTGAAAGTTTTAGTCACACAAATCACCCTCAGCACTTTTTTTTTTTTACAAGTTAGTAATTATTCTATTGGTCTCTTTTGCCAAACCACTAAGTTACAAGAATGTAAACAAATCAGTACCTTTTGTCAAACAATGGTGGGTGACAAAACACAAGCATAAAGACACACACACATGCATGAATAGATGTGTGTTTATGTGTGCTGTGCAGTGGGACTTAACCCAAAACCACATGGTTGCAAAATGAGCTTTTTAACCATACCACTGTGCCTTGTGCTTATGGTGTATAATAACAAAGGGAGAATACAATCAGTATTACCTCCTTTTAGGGGGATGGACAAACAGTGATAGAGACATGCTGCTGATTATATTAATAGTTTCCCAATATCTATTCGAAAAGAAAATTTTTTGTCAGTTTTTCATACCTTGTATTTCTAGACTTTGAAAGGCAAAAAGACACTGCAGGAGAGTCTCTCTGTTTATTTATTTTGTTTTGTTTTGTTTTGGTTTTTTATTTTTCTTATCGATTTTTCTTCTTCACACTCAAGAGTCTAACAGCAGTTGAGAAGAAACCTAGTTTAACACCTGTTATTACCAATAATGCATAAAATAATCCTAAGTCCTAGTTATTATTGGTAGTGTAAGATTGATATAATAATAATAAAAATAATAGTAATGTGGTGCATGTGTAAGAAATTGCCTGTTTATGTTTGCATGATTTTGTTTAATTTTTATGGGGTTAGGTGAGAAGTATGCTAATTTTTGTGTTTTTCAACATCTATACATCTATAAATGTGAAAAGTAGACTGCAACACTACTACTACTACTACTACTACTACTACTACTACTACTACTACTACTACTACTACTACTACTACTACTACTACTACTACTACTACTACTCATTACTAATCACTTACAGTCCCAATTTTTATTTTTTTGTTTCTGATCTGTAATGAAACTATATTTCTTTTAAAATTATATTAGTTTGTATTTTTTACTTTGTTTATATTAACTTTTTTTTGTTTTCTTTTCTGTTGTTATTGATTTTCATGATATGTTATTTATATCTAGCAATGATACCCGGTGTTACTCAAGTGTTGAATCAGTAAAAAAAACTTGTTCTTTTATTTTATTAAATGATTCATTTTGTTTTTTAATATGAATCTCTTATTATTTTCTTCATCATCTTATTCCATCCATTTTCTCCACCCACTATTCTTGAGAGGGTTATGTGGGTAGAGTCCTCAGATACCTGCTCTATAGAGTTCCACCAGAAGCAACCATCATTAGTCTCTCTGGCTGGATTCCTAAGTGTGACCAACTGAGACTATGAATATTATCCAACTGCCAAGAGATGTAATAACTGGAAGAAACGTTAGAATACCGGGCGAAATGCTTATCTGTGTTTTGTCTGCCGTTACGTTCTGAGTTCAAATTCCACCGAGGTCGACTTTGCCTTTCATCCTTTCAGGGTCGATAAATTAAGTACCAGTTACGCACTGGGTCGATGTAATCGGCTTAATCCCTTTGTCTGTCCTTGTTTGTCCTCTCTATGTTTAGCCCCTTGTGGGCAATAAAGAAATAAGAGGTTTATCTCTAGGACTCCCATTAGTTGACTTGACTTGAAAAATTTTCTTGCATTTTTTTTCCTGTGACATTCTAATCACATGCCCAACCTGGGGAAATTCCCTGATCTCCAAGCTATGCACCCTCTTATGTAATATTCTCCAGAGATTCTTCTGAAGAACCCCGTTTCTGCCACTTCTATTTTCTCTTGTACACTTTTAGTCATTACTCAACATTATTATATGCTTAATTAAGGTGTCAAATTGAGAGAGTCATTAAAGCATTAGATGAAATGCCTTGCAGTATTTATTCCAGCATTTTGTGTTGTGAGTTCAAATCACACTGGAGTCAATTTTGTTTTTCACCCTTCTGGAGTTGATAAATAAAGTACAGCAATGGACTGGCTGAAATGTTAGGGGCAGATAGTATGCCTTGAGTGTTTATTGTGACTCCTTGCATTCTGAGTTCAAATACTGACTTAATCTATCATAGTATAGCTCTGTAATCAGTCAGTTGGACTGAGCCTTTAGATATTTTAAGTGTCTTAGCCATACACAAACCATATATGTGTTTGCTGGAGAAATCAGTCATACAAATATGTGTATTGCATATATTATACAGCACATGTTAGACTTTCACGTTGCTTGATTCACTTTTGTTTTGTGATATGCTAAGAATTTTTCTCTCGTCTTTTAATCACCTCATTCATTCATCTAACCTCGTAATACTAACATGTACTATCGTAACCTGTAACTATTTAATTCTTCAATATTACACAACAGGGTGCATAGCTTGGAGATCAGGGAGTTTCCCCAGGTTTGACATGTGATTAGAAGGTCACAGGAAAAAATGCAAGACAAGTTCTTCAAGTCAAGCCAACTGATAGGAGACTTAGAAGTAAGCCTCTTGGTCAACCATTACATCTCCTAGCAGTTCATACTCTCAGTTGGTCACACTTAGGAATCCAGCCAGAGAAACTAATGATAGTTGCTTCTGGTGGGACTCTATAGAACCTTTAGCAGAGTCCACTCTGTTGCAAGCATTTAGGCCAGGTCTCCAGTTTGAGGAGACCTAGCATGTCTTAGAAACCTGATACAGATTCATGGACACTGCTTTACTCCTCTGATTAAAAAATTAAAAGAAAAACTCAGAATAATCAAGAATCTAAAGAGTGATTCACTAAAATAAATTTTGTCATTAATCTGGTGTTTTAGAACATAGGAGGATTTTACATAAAATTCTGATCAAGTGTTGTCAGAATTAGCCATAGTCTCGGTTAGGTTGGTATGAAAACAGTTAAGCCAAGTAGAACAATTCTGTATAGTGAGACTAAACTCTCCTCTCACCTAACAAAACCAGATATTATATGCACACACACATTACCACGGTTTCCTTAGAGTGACTCAGGCACAAAACGTGTAACTTTTGTCAGCAACATATATGAAGTGATGTGGAGTGAAGAGAATGAAAATAACTTTTTACACCGGAAACAAATTACATAGCTGATTCAACACTAATGTCTCTCCCAAGTGTTCATTTTCTTCTTCAGTTTCACTATCCACCTCTATTATTTAGATTTCTACTTTGCTTAGCTTGAGTATGACATGACATGCTGTGTCATTATGAAGTTTGCTTTGCAATCCTGTACTTCTGCATTCAATCACACTGCCTTCCACTTTGGACAAGGTATTTTCTAGCCTAGAAAACAGGTTCAAAGGAAAAAAGACCACATGTGGTGTAATTAAGCGTAAAGTAAAAAGAAACAAAGAAAATGCACACTAGGTATGAATGTAATGGATTTTTTTAAAAACAAATATATGTACAAACAAATGACTTGAAGTTATATTAAGATGTATAAAAATCATTATAAAAAATCATAACAATTTCGCTATAGGTGGTCACTGACTGTGAATTAACACAGGTTGTCAAGCAGTGTTGGGTATAAACATATACCTAAGTGAAAAAAAACTGGATGCAAGGGAAGTAAACAGTTTTGGAAGGGATGTAATTAATGTAAATACAATTACTAGAATTTAAAGTAGTATTTGAGATATATAAGGATCAGTGAGGTTATTTATATTAGTAAGGTTAGTAGTGTCCTATATTGAGTTATGTGTTCATGTTAAGTTGTGGTTGATCTTTATCAATAAAAGTTGCTCTTTATTTAATCTTTGCTGCACTAGGGTGTCCTAGGAACATTGATAAAAAGGAAAGATAAGGAAGTTTGGTTTGAGGTTCCTATACCTATGTGTTCACTAACCTATATCTGTCTATATTGTTCTTTATGATGTGTTGTTCTTCGTCTGAGGGACATTCGTGTTTGGCCAATATAGTGGTTTCTGCAACCTAAGCAGGTAATAACATAGATTAAGTTTTCAGAGGCACAAGTGAAATTTGACTTTATCTTAAATACTTTACCTTGTTTGAAGTGAAATTCTGAACCCTCAAACAAGGTAAATGAAATGAGGTGCCATATTTTTGTTGTGATACTTAGTATATTTTAAGTTCTAAATAGCCCATTATAAGATTGCAATCCTTGTAATGGGTTATTTAGAACTTAAAATATACTAAATATCACAACAAAAATATGGCACCTCATTTTATTGCTATTTAAAGGAGAACTGAAAAAGGTACCTGGATGATTGTTTTATACTTTAGAATGGTAGTATGGGAAAATTCCTCAATTTCAAAATAATGATCAACAATATCAATAGCAACATACAATTCACCATGGAACACAGCAATAAACAACTACCTTTACTTGACATCCTAATTAAAATAGTCAATAACCACAATGAATGGACATCTTTTATAAACCCACAGATTCAAGACAATTATTCAACTCATGCCACTCCAAACACATAAAAATTAATATACCTTATAATCTAATGAAAAGAATTTGTACCATAGTTTTGAATACCAATACCCGTGAACTAAGACTTCATGAACTTAAATTAAAACTAACCAGGAGACATTATCCCACATCATTAATAGACGGTGAGATTAAACAAGCAAGGAAAATCAACATACACACATTAAGGAAAGTGAACCGAAATGTCACACCAGATTTAAAAGTACCTCCCTACATCTCCACACATAACCCAAGAAACAATGAGGCATTCAGCATCATCCAAAATCTACCCATTCTCACTAGAGATAAAACAACAAATGAAATTTTGGTCTCACACAAATTTATCAAAAAAAAATACAACTGAAATCGTTGAAAAAACTATTAACTGGCGTAAAACTATATCCCTTAACAATGAAACCAGAAGTGGAGAAATGCAGGCGTCCCAACTATGGCACATACCCCCACCTTATGGAGGGTTCAGAATTTCACTTCAAACAAGGTAAAATATTTAAGATAAAGTCAAATCATACACACCCAAATGTATGTATATATGTGTTTATATATGCATACATATCATTATTGGATGTCAATTCTCCATGCTGGCATGGGTTGGACAGTTTGGCAGGAGCTGGCCGGCTGGAGAGTTACCTGGACTTCAGTTGTCTGTTTTGGCATGGTTTCTATGGCTGGATGCCCTTCCTAATGCCAACCACTTTATGGTGTGTACTGGGTGCTTTAAAGATGGCAATGACACGGGTGCTTTTACAGGGCATTGGCATGGTAGCTTTTATCTGCCCAGTCCTGTAGTTGAAAATTTGCCCGAGGTGCTGCACAGTGGGATTGAACCCAAGACTAAACGGTTGAGAAGCAAGTCTTTTAACCACACAGCTATGCTTTATTATGTGTCTGGTTTACTAGAGCAAGACAGACAGTTATTATGAGGATGGTGTCATTCACCACTCTCATAGTACTTGAAGACTGACAATGATTAATCGAGTGTCTGAAGAGATTCCATGCCTTCTTGTGTTATGTTCACATCTCTTTACGAGTTCAAATGTTGTTAATGTGACATCTTTCATATTTTGGGAGACTAGAATAAAGTACCATTTGTATACTAAGGTCATCTCTCTTGATCTGGCCCTTAAGTTTGATATCTTTATAAGTGAGGGCAGTGGGTGGCATTATCCATGGAGTGTTGGACAAAATGCTTTGTGGTATTTAATTATAACCCTGAGTTCAAATTTTGTCAGGGTTGACTTTGTCTTCTTCCATCTTTCAGTCAAGTACCAAGGTTGGTACTCCCTGTTAAATTTTTGGACCTTGTGCTAGTCTTAGAAGTTAAGCATGGCTGTTTGGTTAAGAACCTCACTTTGCAAGTACATGGTTTCAGGTTCAGTCCCGCTGCACAGTACCTTGGACAGATGTTTTCTGTCGTAGCCCCATCTTGTGAGTGAATTTGGTATTTGTGTGTGTCTGTGTTTGTTCTCCTCCTGCTTGATAACCAGCATTGGTTTGTTTATGTCCCTGTAACTTAGCAGTTTAGCATCAAAGACCAATAGAATAAGTACCAGAGAAGATGATTTTATGTTCAATTGTGTTGTAAGTTAATTTCATTTGCATTTTCCTATTTCTGTTATTTCTACTTTTAGTCCATGCAGGCGAAAACAAGCAAGACTATGTAACATATATACCTGATAATCCAGATCTCACAGAAAATGGAAATGGTGTCACAATTAAATCAGGTAAGAATTACATTTCCCATAAGGAGCTGTCAAATCAGTTATCATTGGTGGGTATTCTTATTTATTCTTCATTTCTTTTGGAATAAATTAAAAAGAAATAATTCACATCAGGATCAGACAATGCAGTGGTAAATGCTGGCATCACTTACAAACATTTATGAAATAAATATTAGTGATGGGAGCAGTATTACTACTGAATGGCAATCTTTAAATCCTACCAAACATAGATGTATTATTAGAATGTCAAATACTGTGGTATTTACCTTGAGAGGTCTTTTCATATAGACATATGGTGCTAAGATGAGATTCAACTGGTATGGATGCCAGAACTGCTAGCTGCCACAGAAAAAGTGCAGTAGACTGAAATCAAGTGATCTGGCAGGTCTACCACCCATAGCAGATGATTTTCAGCTGCTATACAATGTCTGTATGAAAAAACTTTAGTATAATATTTGCAAATTAACAATTTTAAAAATAAATAAAATAAAATGAAAAAATATATATCTGTAAAGCTAGAGCATCCCAATGCTACACATATATATATCTGAACATTTGTAGAGATGAGCCACATTTGGAATAAAAAATGCAAATTCTCCACTTTACCTTCAAACATTCAATTATGGAGAGAATCCCTTGATGAAGTGTGTGTGTGTGTGCTTGGGAACATGTCCATGTTTATGCTGTGTAACTTCGATCATGCCTCTTTCAATTTCATGTTTTTTGCATTAGAGAACATTAGTATAACATTTACAAATTGTACTGTCTCCGCTTTTCTTTCAAGCATTCAATTTTGGAGAGAATTTTTTGATGAAATGTAGTTCCATTGCTTTTCAGTATTGCAGATTGTCCCATGCACATTTGTAAAAGGGAAAAATTTTGAATTTTCTTATTCACCCAATCTTGCTCTCTGCAACTTTTTTTGTTCCTCTGGATGAGAAAAGTCTTTAAAGGAAAACATTTTGCTGATGTGGAAGAGGTGAAGAAGAAAAAAAAAAACAACGGGGATGTTAAAAAGTATCACTTCGCAAGAGTTCCAGGACTGCTTCAAACAGTGGAAAACGCATCTAGATTGATGCATTGCTTCAAATGGAAAATACTTTGAAGGTGATAAAAGTATAAATATTGCAAAATTTCTTTTGGGTACCCCCTTGTACATATATATATATATATATACTCTACATCAAACCAAAGAGTTTTATCTGTTTATTTGCATCATTGTCTCTCTATATATATGTATGTGTGTGTAAATATATATCCTGTTTACAAAGCCACTATATTTTATCTTTTTTTTAACAGATGTTGAAAATGGTGACTTGGCTGAGAATGGAAATTATGCTGTAAGTTGAGACAACTTTGGTTTATTTTTCTGCTTATTTCTTTATTCATTCTTTGTACATTGCTGTAATTGTCTAGATATTGAACTAATGTAATACATATACACTCATAACTATGGATGTTTGTATTATGTTAGGGTGTACGAGGTCTGATCAACAAGTAGCTAAAGCATGCAGAGTGAAGCCATTTGGCACAAATTGACTTTGGACTCTGCTATGCATGTGCATTAAGTTTTAACGTTCTAGCTCACTTCCACTGTTTACAGCAGTGCTTGGAAGGAATGTGTGTAGCATGTGATCATCCTATTGACCATGACAGATAAATTTGTCATGGCGATACCTGCTCAGAGGCCTACGTAAAGTTGCAGAAAGTGTATGGAGAGGAGTATATGAGCTGCAAACACAAGTGTAGGAGTGGTTCAAGTGTTTCCAAGATGGCTGAAAAAATGTTGATATTGATGAGACTTGCAACCAGCAGAACTGAGAAAAACATCATAGGTGTGTGCAGCTGTGAGTGGAAATTATTGAAACACCATCTGTGAGTTATCAGAGGATGTGCAGATTAGTTACGATTCAGTTCAGTCCATTGTCACTGAAGAATTGGGTATGAGATGCATGTCTGCCAAGTTTGTGCCAAAACTGCTTTCAGCTGACCAAAAAGACACTCAGGTTTCAGTTGCACAAAATCTCTTTGATCATGTCAAGAATGATAAAAACTTTTTGAAAACTTTGCGTAGGCCTCTGAGCAGGTATCATCAAGCTTTTGGCTAATTTGATACAGATTCTCTGCTCAACTTTCTGTCATGGTCTCACTGCAATGATCACACACTACACACCTTCCTTCTAAGCACTGCTATAAACAGTGGAAGTAAGCTAAAATGGTAAAACTTAGTGTGCATGTTTTATCTTCATTAATATAGCAGCAGTCCGGATACTTATTGATCAGACCACGTATATGTTGGACATGCTTTCTATGTACCTTTTTAAACTTTATGGCTATGTAGTTAAGATAATCATGTTCAAATTTATCCTGTCATAATGTTCAGTGTGTCTCCTTATATCAGCAGCAATCATAGACATTTTGCTCTCTCTCTCTTTCTTTCTCTCTCTCTCTTTCTTTCTCTCTCTCTCTCTCTCTCTCTCTCTCTCTCTCTCTCTGTGCGTGTCAGTCAGTCATGCTAAGGGTGGCGACCTCTCAAAGAAAGAACTCAATTGCAGAAATAGAAAAGTCATCTGTCTGATGATAGTCAGATTCTTTGAGGGTGGGAAAATATGAGCTGAGCCTATTTCTGTTGACATGTTATATCAATACACATGAATGACATGGCACAAGAGAAAGAAAAACAAAACAAAAAGGTGTCATATCTTTTATTTCTTTCAGTCAATTGGAAACCACTTTGAAACCGGACTGCTAAGTTATGAGGACATAAAGAAATCAGTACTTGTTACCAAGTGGTAGTGGCGGAGGTGGGGGGGGCAAACACAAAGATGTGCACATACATATGTGTATGTGTGTGTAGAGCATTTAAATTTGAACTGCTATTAGTTTCATGCTGTGGAAGAGATATATAACCAAAAACATACTATGTAGCCAAAAAAATACTAAGAAATATTAATAGAATTTTGGAGACTACTCAACTACAGTAATGAGCAAATAGTGGCAATGTTATAGATTGGTTTAGGAATACAAAAGATAAGCATTACAACTAGATTTACACAATTAGATAATGTAGATTTTTATCTTTCAATATCAAGATCATTAATGAATAAGGCATTTGAGTTTGCTAAAAATTATATCAATATTCACTATACAGACCTTTACTTTTTCATGAACATGTGAAAAACTCATCCCTTCAGTTTAGGTTCAGCACAAGTAAAAAAACATCTGAAACAGATAAATTGTTTGATCTCTTTAATAGGATTGTGTGACTTCTTATATTTGTGATCTAGTAGATCTCTTTATATTAGATACACAAATCTAAGTTCCCAGGCCATGACATTAGGCATATCTTATGGCTGATAAATTTAGTCAATTAGGTCTGAAAATGACTGTAACCACTAATCTCGCTAAAGTTGATTTCTTAGATGCTTTCTTATACCTAAACTTATTCTCTTATAAGCCTATCATAAACAATGTAAAATCTCATGTGTATACATAAACAGTCCTGTCACCTGCCCAGATATATATATATATATAAATATATCTTTCGAGCATTGAGCCTGACAGACGCAAAGTGACTGAGTTCCTTTCGAGTAATGGGCCACATGGAGGCAAAGTGGCTGAGTTCCTTTCGAGTGGGCCTCATAGAGGCAAAGTGACTGAGTTCCTTTCGAGTAATGGGCCACATGGAGGTAAAGTGGCTGAGTTCCTTTCGAGTAATGGGCCACATGGAGGCAAAGTGACTGAGTTCCTTTCGAGTAATGGACCACATGGAGGCAAAGTGGCTGAGTTCCTTTCGAGTGGGCCTCATAGAGGCAAAGTGGCTGAGTTCCTTTCGAGTGGGCCTCATAGAGGCAAAGTGGCTGAGGTCCTTTCGAGTGGGCCTCATAGAGGCAAAGTGGGTGAGTTCCTTTCGAGTGTTGGGCCTCACAAAGGCAAGGTGGCTGAGTTCCTTTTGAGCAGGCTTCATGAAGGTGAGGTAGCTGAGTTCCTTTCGAGTGTTGAGCCTCATGGTGGCTCAGTCAAACCATCCAGTCAAACCATCCAACCCATGCCAGCATGGACAATGGATGTTAATTGATGATGATGATGATGATAATGAAATTAAAATCAGAACAAAGATTTGCATATCCAAGTTTTGTTTTACAGTTAATCACATCTTTCTTTGTCAAGACCTATGCATGTTTCTACTGCAAGCTGGTGCACACTGTTAAATGTGCAACTTGGTGTTAATTATTGGTGCAGCTTCATCAGGGTCTGGTTTAAACTGTTGGTTGGATATCATCTGAACATCTGAAAAGAGTATAAGCTTGACCATTTTTATTCTCTATGGACACTATGCAGTCTTTATAAGGACCTTTGGATTTACCAAGTAATGATTAACCGAGCATAGTAAATTATACACAACTGGAGTTTCTCTACATTCACTGTGGTTAGCCAAACTGATAAGAGTGAATACGGTATATATATATATATAATGAAGAGTACCAGAAAGTATCACGATTGCTAGATGTAAGAGACAAAACAACTCAAAACTACAACAGTTATCACTTATACACACTGGTGAATTCAAAGAAACAAATAAATAGAAAAGCCAACTTACCAATAGTAAGTGAAAATCACACATGAGATTTGCCGATGTACTCATATCACATGATTTCGAACTCTGTGATAAACACTTAGTTCTCATCATTGAGTAATACTGCCAAGGGCTAAAGATATGCATGTCACCATGTATGTATTGGCCATTTGAATGCAACACCAAATTTAAAGATGAGTGAAGTGAATGAAATTATAAAAAATATATAAAGATATTATTATTAGTAAATAATAATAATATAAGTGGCTAGCAAGCATAAAAATAACCATAAAAGTAAAATTCTAGCAATGCTGGTACTATCTGGTACCCTTGATTATAAATTAGTATTTGTAGATATATATATATATAATTTTATTTAAAAGAGTTCCAACTCTGTCTCTTTTTTTTGTTTTATTTATATTCTTGTAAAATTAATGTGGGATATAGACTATGGAATACATAATATAAAAATAGATGGTACAATGAAATGAAGTATTAAATGTCTTATTGAATATATGAAATATATCTTATTGAATATATGAAATATTGAGTGTTCAATATAAAGAATTAAATATATAAAGGTGAACACGTATTTTCATACCTTGTGGTATTCATCAAGCCTTCGTCTGACAGACTGTAACAGTCTGTTACAGTCACTTAATTACACCACATGTGGTCTTTTTTCCTTTGAACCTGTTTTCTAGGCTAGAAAATACCTTGTCCAAAGTGGAAGGCAGTGTGATTGAATGCAGAAGTACAGGATTGCAAAGCAAACTTCATAATGACACAGCATGTCATGTCATACTCAAGCTAAGCAAAGTAGAAATCTAAATAATAGAGGTGGATAGTGAAACTGAAGAAGAAAATGAACACTTGGGAGAGACATTAGTGTTGAATCAGCTATGTAATTTGTTTTCTGTGTAAAAAGTTATTTTCATTCTCTTCACTCCACATCACTTCATATATGTTGCTGCAAAAGTTACACGTTTTGTGCTTGAGTCACTCTAAGGTAATGTGTGTGTGCATATAATATCTGGTTTTGTTAGGTGAGAGGAGAGGTTGGTCACCCGCACAAGAGCCAGTCCAGGGTCACCGGCAACGATCTCGCTCCAAAGATTTCATGTGTTGCCCGCACATGAGCCAGTCCAGGGGCACCGGCAGTGATCTCGCTCGAAAAACCTCATGTGTCACCCACACAAGAGCCGGCCCAGGGGCGTCGCCCGCACATGAGCCAGTCCAGGGGCACTGGCAACGATCCCGCTCAAAAGATTTCATGTGTTGCCCGCACATGAGCCAGTCCAGGGGCACCGGCAGCGATCTCGCTCGAAAAACCTCATGTGTCACCCACACAAGAGCCGGCCCAGGGGCGTCGCCCACACATGAGCCAGTCCAGGGGCACTGGCAACGTTCTCGCTCGAAAGATATCATGTGTCGCCCGCACATAAGCCAGTCCAGGAGCACTAGCAACGATCCTGCTCGAAAGATTTCATGTGTCGCCCGCACATGAGCCGGTCCAGGGGCACTAGCAACGATCCCGCTCGAAAGATTTCATGTGTTGCCCGCACATGAGCCAGTCCAGGGGCACTGGCAACGATCCCGCTCGAAACATTTCATGTGTCACCCGCACAAGGGCCAGTCCTGGGGCACTGGCAATGATCTCACTCGAAAGATATCATGTGTCGCTCGCACATGAGCCAATCCAAGGTTACTGGCAACGATCCGGCTCGAAAGACTCCATGCGTCGCCCGCACATGAGCCGGTCCAGGGGCACTGGCAACGATCCCGTCCCGCTCAAGACATTTCATGTGTCATCCGCACAAGAGCCAGCCCAGGGGCACCGGCAACAATCCCGCCCGAAAAATTCCATGTGTCACCCGCAAACGAGCCACCCCAGGGGCACCAGCAACGATCTCGCTCGATAAACCTCATGTGTCACCCACACAAGAGCCGGCCAGGGGGCGTCGCCCGCACATGAGCCAGTCCAGGGGCACTGGCAATGATCTCGATCGAAAAACCTCATGTGTCACCCGCACAAAAGCCGGCCCAGGGGCACCGGCAACGATCTCGCTCGAAAGATTTCATGTGTCGCCCACACATGAGCCAGTCCAGGGGTACTGGCAACGATCCCGTTCCGCTCAAGACATTTCATGCGTCACCCGCACAAGGGCCACTCCAGGGGCACTGGCAACAATCTCACTCGAAAGATATCATGTGTCGCTCGCACATGAGCCAATTCAGGGTTACTGGCAATGATCTGGCTCGATAGACTCCATGTGTCGCCCGCACATGAGACGGTCCAGGGGCACTGGCAACGATCCCGTCCCGCTCAAGACATTTCATGCGTCACCCGCACAAGAGCCAGCCCAGGGACACCGGCAACAATCTCGCCCAAAAGATTCCATGTGTCGCCCGCACACGAGCCAGCCCAGGGGCACCGACAACGATCTCGCTCGAAAGATTTCATGTGTCGCCCGCACATGAGCCAGTCCAGGGGCACTAGCAAAGATCCCGCTCGAAAGATTTCATGTGTCGCCCGCACATGAGCCAGTCCAGGGGCACGAGCAACGATCCCGCTCGAAACATTTCATGTGTCACCCGCACAAGGGCCAGTCCAGGGGCACTGGCAACGATCTCACTCAAAAGATATCATGTGTCGCTCGCACATGAGCCAATCCAGGGTTACTGGCAACGATCCAGCTCGAAAGACTCCATGTGTCGCCCGCATATGAGCCGGTCCAGGGGCACTGGCAACGATCCCGTCCCGCTCAAGACATTTCATGTGTAACCCGCACAAGAGCCAGCCCAGGAACACCGGCAACAATCCCGCCCGAAAGATACCATGTCTCGCCCGCACACGAGCCAACCCATGGGCACCGGCAACGATCTCGCTCGAAAAACCTCATGTGTCACCCGCACAAGAGCCGGCCCGGGGGCACCGGCAATGGTCTCGATCGAAAAACCTCATGTGTCACCCACACAAAAGCCGGCCCGGGGGCGTCGCCCGCACATGAGCCAGTCCAGGGGCACTGGCAACGATCTCGCTCGAAAGATATCATGTGTCGCTCGCACATGAGCCAGTCCAGGGGCACTGGCAACGATCCCGCTCGAAAGATTTCATGTGTCACCCGCACATGAACCAGTCCGGGGGCACCGGCAACGATCTCGCTCGAAAAATCTCATGTGTCACCCGCACATGAGCCAATCCAGGTTTACTGGCAATGATCCGGCGCGAAAGATATCATGTGTCGCCTGCACATGAGCCAGTCCAGAGGCACTGGCAATGATCCCGCTCGAAACATTTCATGTGTCACCCGCACAAGGGCCACTCCAGGGGCACTGGCAACGATCTCACTCAAAAAATATCATGTGTCGCTCGCACATGAGCCAATCCAGGTTTACTGGCAATGATCCGGCGCGAAAGACTCCATGTGTCGCCTGCACATGAGCCAGTCCAGGGGCACTTGCAACAATCCCGCCCCAAAGATTCCACGTGTCGCCAGCTCAGGGGCACCGACAACGATCTCGCTCGATAAACCTCATGTGTCACCCGCACACAAGAGCCAGCCCAGGGGCACCGGCAACTATCTCGCTCGAAAGATTTCATGTGTCGCCCGCACATAAGCCAGCCCAGGGGCACTGGCAGCGATCTCGCTCGAAAAACCTCATGTGTCACCCGCACAAGATTCGGCCCAGGGGCACCGACAACGATCTCGCTCGAAAGATTTCATGTGTCCCCTGCACATGAGCCAGTCCAGGGGCACTAGCAACGATCCCGCTCGAAAGATTTCATGTGTCACCCGCACATGAGCCAGTCCAGGGACACTAGCAACGATCCCGCTCGAAAGATTTCATGTGTTGCCCGCACATAAGCCAGTCCAGGAGCACTAGCAACGATCCCACTCGAAAAACCTCATGTGTCGCCTGCACAATATCCGGCCCAGGGACGTCGCCCGCACGTGAGCCAGTCCAGGGGCACTGGAAACGAACCCGCTCAAAATATTTCATGTGTCACCCGCACAAGAGTCAGTCCAGGGGCACTGGCAACGATCCTGTCCCGCTCAAGACATTTGATGCGTCACCCGCACAAGAGCCAGCCCAGGGACACCGGCAACAATCCCGCCCAAAAGATTCCATGTGTTGCCCGCACACGAGCCAGCCCAGGGGCACCGGCAACGATCTCGCTCGAAAGATTTCATGTGTCGCCCGCACATGAGCCAGTCCACGGGCACTAGCAACGATCCCGCTCGAAACATTTCATGTGTCACCCGCACAAGGGCCAGTCCAGGGGCACTGGAAACGATCTCACTCAAAAGATATAATGTGTCACTCGCACATGAGCCAATCCAGGGTTACTGGCAACGATCCGGCTCGAAAGACTCCATGTGTCGCCCGCATATGAGCCGGTCCAGGGGCACTGGCAACGATCCCGTCCCGCTCAAGACATTTCATGTGTCACCCGCACAAGAGCCAGCCCAGGGGCACCGGCAACAATCCCGCCCGAAAGATACCATGTGTCGCCCGCACAAGAGCCGGCCCAGGGGCACCGGCAATGGTCTCTATCGAAAAACCTCATGTGTCACCCACACAAAAGCCGGCCCGGGGGCGTCGCCCGCACATGAGCCAGTCCAGGGGCACTGGCAACGATCTCGCTCGAAAGATATCATGTGTCACCCGCACAAGAGCCGGCCCAGGGGCACCGGCAACGATCTGGCTCGAAAGATTTCATGTATCGCCCGCACATGAGCCAATCCAGAGGCACTAGCAACGATCCCGCTCGAAACATTTCATGTGTCACCCACACAAGGGCCACTCCATGGGCACTGGCAACGATCTCACTCGAAAGATATCATGTGTCGCTCGCACATGAGCCGGCCCAGGGGCACCGGCAATGGTCTCGATCGAAAAACCTCATGTGTCACCCACACAAAAGCCGGCCCGGGGGCGTCGCCCGTACATGAGCCAGTCCAGGGGCACTGGCAACGATCTCGCTCGAAAGATATCATGTGTCACCCGCACAAGAGCCGGCCCAGGGGCACCGGCAACGATCTCGCTCGAATGATTTCATGTGTCGCCCGCACATGAGCCAGTCCAGAGGCACTAGCAACGATCCCGCTCGAAACATTTCATGTGTCACCCGCACAAGGGCCACTCCAGGGGCACTGGCAACGATCTCACTCGAAAGATATCATGTGTCGCTCGCACATGAGCCAATCCAGGTTTACTGGCAATGATCCGGCTCGAAAGACTCCATGTGTCGCCCGCACATGAGCCGGTCCAGGGGCACTGGCAACGATCCCGTCCCGCTCAAGGCATTTCATGTGTCGCCCGCACATGAGCCAGTCCAGGGGCACTGGCAACAATCCCACCCAAAAGATTTCATGTGTCGCCCGCACATAAGCCAGCCCAGGGGCACTGGCAGCGATCTCGCTCGAAAAACCTCATGTGTCACCCGCACAAGATTCGGCCCAGGGGCACCGGCAACGATCTCGCTCGAAAGATTTCATGTGTCCCCTGCACATGAGCCAGTCCAGGGGCACTAGCAACGATCCCGCTCGAAAGATTTCATGTGTCGCCCGCACAAGAGCCGGCCCAGGGACGTCGCCCGCACGTGAGCCAGTCCAGGGGCACTGGAAACGAACCCGCTCAAAATATTTCATGTGTCACCCGCACAAGAGTCAGTCCTGGGGCACCGGCAACGGTTTCACTCGAAAGATTTCATGTGTCGCCCGCACATGAGCCAGTCCAGGGGCTCTGGCACTGTCCCGCTCGAAAGATTTCATGTGTCGCCCACACATGAGCCAGTCCAGGGGCACTGGCAACGATCCCGCTCGAAACATTTCATGTGTCACCCGCACAAGGGCCAGTCCAGGGGCACTTGCAACGATCTCGCTCGAAAGATTTCATGTGTCGCCCGCACATGAGGCAGTCCAGGGGCACTGGCAACGATCCCGCTCGAAAGATTTCATGTGTCACCCGCACAAGGGCCAGTCCAGGGGCACTGGCAACGATCTCGCTCGAAAGATTTCATGTGTCGCCCGCACATGAGCCAGTCCAGGGTCACTGGCAACGATCCCGCTCGATAGATTTCATGTGTCACCCGCACATGAGCCAGTCCAGGGGCACTGGCACGGATCCCGCTTGAAACATTTCATGTGTCACCCGCACAAGGGCCAGTCCAGGGGCACTGGCAACGATCTCACTCGAAAGATATCATGTGTCGCCCGCACATGAGCCAGTCCAGGGGCACTAGCAACGATCCCACTCGAAAGATTTCATGTGTCGCCCGCACATGAGCCAGTCCAGGGGCACTTGCAACGAACCCGCTCAAAACATTTCATGTGTCACCCGCACAAGAGTCAGTCCAGGGGCACTTGCAACGATCTCGCTCGATAGATTTCATGTGTCACCCGCACATGAGGCAGTCCAGGGGCACTGGCAACGATCCCGCTCGAAAGATTTCATTTGTTGCCCGCACATGAGCCAGTCCAGGGGCACTGGCATTGATCTCACCCGCACAAGAGCCATTATTTTGTCCAACCCTTGTTTATATATATATTTATATGTGTGTGTGTATGTGTATATATATATATATATATATATAAGAAAAAGAATCAGGTAAGAAAAAATTAGCCAATGTTCTGCGCCGTGAGGACCAAAGACTTGAGGTATTGCGTGTTGCAAGACAGTGTGTGAGAGAGAATTGTGATGTCGTCGGAGAGAAATGTGTTCGCATGGGTGATGGTACGCTTGCACTAAACGAGGCTGCAAAGAAAGAGGTATGGAGACGCCACGACGAAAGGTTGCTCAATAAAGAGAATGAATGGGAGAAAGAGAGTCTGCCGAATGTCGAGCCAACAGAGGGACCAGCGATTCGAGTTGACAGTACCATGGTAGATAAAGCTATTAAGAGTATGAAGACAGGGAAAGCTGCCGGCCCTTCAGGAATCACTGCAGAGATGCTCAAAATATCTGGCAGTGTCGGCTATAGCCTAGTCACCCTTATTGTTAACCAGGTGATACATGAAGGAGTCATACCAAATGATTGGTGTAGCAGCACCATAGTCAACTGCTACAAATGGAAAGGTGACACTTTAGATACAAATAATTACAGAGGTATCAAGTTGTTAGATCAGGTAATGAAAGTCACGGAGAGGGTCATAGCCCAACTAATTAGGGAGCAAATCAATTTAGATGAGATGCAGTTTGGGTTCGTGCCAGGTAAAAGCATCACTGATGCCATATTTCTAGTGAGACAGCTGCAGGACAAATACCTAGCCAAGGATAAACCTCTGTACCTGGCCTTCATTGACATGGAGAAAGCTTTTGACAGAGTCCCCCGATCCCTTATCTGGTGGTCAATGAGGAAACTTGGGATAGAAGAATGGTTAGTGAGAGCTGTGCGAGCCATGTACAGAGATGCTGCCAGTAAGGTGAGGGTTGGAAATGAGTACAGTAATGAATTCCGGGTAGAGGTAGGGGTCCACCAAGGTTCCGTCCTCAGCCCCCTCCTATTTATCATAGTCCTCCAGGCGATCACAGAGGAATTCAAGACAGGCTGCCCCTGGGAGCTCCTCTATGCTGATGACCTTGCACTAATTGCGAAGTCACTATCAGAAGTAGAGGAGAAGTTTCAGGTGAGGAAGCAAGGACTAGAATCGAAGGGCCTTAGAGTCAACCTAGCAAAAACCAAAATCCTAATAATTAGGAAGGTAGATAAAACACAACCCCCTTCAGGTAGATGGCCCTGCTCGATCTGTAGCAAAGGCGTAGGTAGAAACTCTATAAGATGCACCCAGTGCACGCTATGGACACATAAGAGGTGCAGTAATATCAAAGGAAGGTTAACTAGGAAGTTCGTTTTTGTATGTAGCAGATGTTCAGGAGCTATAAACACTGTAAGTGTGCAGAAAACAACTTCTGCCACATTCCAGGGAGAAAAACTAGACGTAGTTGATAGCTTCCGCTATCTAGGTGACCAAGTTAGTAGTGGGGGAGGTTGCGCTGAAAGTGTAGCTGCTAGAATAAGAATAGCCTGGGCAAAGTTCAGAGAGCTCTTACCTCTGCTGGTGACAAGGGGCCTCTCACTCAGAGTAAAAGGCAGACTGTATGACGCATGTGTACGAACAGCCATGCTTCATGGCAGTGAAACATGGGCTGTGACTGCTGAGGACATACATAGGCTCGCAAGGAATGAAGCCAGTATGCTCAGATGGATGTGTAATGTCAGTGTGCATACTAGATAGAGTATTAGTACCTTGAGAGAAAAGTTGAACTTATGAAGCATCAGTTGTGGTGTGCAAGAGAGACGATTGCGCTGGTATGGTCATGTAACGAGAATGGATGAGGATAGCTGTGTGAAAAAGTGCCACACCCTAGCAGTTGAGGGAACCTGTGGAAGAGGTAGGCCCAGGAAGACCTGGGCTGAGGTGGTGAGGCACGACCTTCAAACATTGGGCCTCACCGAGGTGATGACTTCTGACCGAGACCTTTGCAAATATGCTGTGCGTGAGAAGACCCGGCAAGCCAAGTGAGACCTAAATCTAAGGGCTCAGCCAGTCCACTTATGCATACCTTCCTTCATTGGACACTAAACTGCACTTGCGAAGACCTGTTGAGGCAAGTGAAATGGAAATCAAATTAAATTGGACACTAAACTCCACTTGCAAAGACCTGTTGAGGCAAGTGAAATCGAAATCGAGTTAAATTGGACACTAAACTCCACTTGCGAAGACCTGTTGAGGCAAGTGAAATCGAAATTGAGTTAAATTCGACGACTGGCACCCATGCCAACGTTGTCTCAAGTGAAATCGAAATCGAGTGAATTGGACACTAAACTCCACTTGCGAAGACCTGTTGAGGCAAGTGAAATCGAAATTGAGTTAAATTCGACGACTGGCACCCATGCCAACGTCATCTCCTTCATTGGACACGAAACTCAGCTTGCAAAGACTTACTGGGGCAAGTGAAAGCGAAATCGTGATGGCACCTGTGCCCAGCATCGCCTTTCTGGCACTTGTGCCCGCGGCATGTGTAAAGACTTTCGAGTGAGATCGTTGCCAGTGGCCCTGGACTGGCTCTTGTGCGGGTGGCACATAAAATACACCATTTTGAGCGGGCCGTTGCCAGTACCGCCTGACTGGCCTTTGTGCCGGTGGCATGTAAAAGCACCCTCTACATTCTCTGAGTTGTTGGCATTAGGAAGGGCATCCAGCTATAGAAACTCTGCCAAATCAGATTTGGAGCCTGGTGTAGCCATCTGGTTTCACCAGTCCTCAGTCAAATCGTCCAACCCATGCTAGCATGGAAAGCGGACGTTAAACGACGACGATGATGATATATACATATATATATATA